>NC_133456.1:69833225-70133225 GCF_048565385.1 Saimiri boliviensis
ATTTGGCCTTGGAGAGTAGAATGAACGCTGCCCCAGTGACAAGTCACCATTTTGAAGACGGGCCAGATGTGTGGCAATGTTATGGTGGGCAGGGAAGTCTCAAAATAAGATCCTACAATCTGTCTATGACTCACCAGCATGTGTGTGTGTGTGTGATGTTAGTGGTGGTGGTGGTGGTGGGGTATGTGTGTGTGTGTCCTTAAGGAATGTTTTCGGCCAAATGGTGCTTAAAAATACTGACAATATTTTACCTCAGTTTGAATCTCGTGATTATCAACTGTAGATTTTCAAGAAAGATGCAAAAAGGCAAATGACTCAAAGCATATGTAACTAATTTAGGACCTGTAGTCAACAAGCAACACAAATTGGAAATATTGCTGCATTATCCTAAAGAGAACTCTGGGAAATAATTACTTAAAAATATATGTATATTTGTTGAACTAGTTGATCTAGTTATATAATGGAAATACAAGCATTTGACTTTTTGTTCCTTCTGCTATTGTTATGGTCTTCTCTATAGTGACGAGCTACTATGCTTTTCTGTGTTTACTCAAAGACACAGAAAAAGACATTATCCTCATTTCCCAATCTGGAGTGCTGAAGAGACAGGGTCACGGATATATAGAGATAGTAAGGTGTTTGAAAGATGAGGTGATGGATTCATGTTTATATTTTCCATGCTTTTACTTTAATGCTGTGACTTTACCATATTAGGAAAGATCTTTATATTCAATGTGTTTGATTGACATTTTCACTTCGTGTCTTCACTTTTTTTGGAAAAGTTATTGCTAGAGGCTTGAAGTGGGGTTCTGGCTTTTGCAAAACAACTGTGAGGTCGTCCTCCCCTGTGGGAGATAAAGAGGAGGGGTCATGAAGGAGCAGGTTAGATTTGGGGCTCAAATGCTTGTTTTAGGAAATAAGGAGAATGAGGGGAGAAATGTGAACAGGAAGTGTAAAGTCAATCTGGGAAGCTTTCTGAGAGACGCCTGTGATGCTGTAACGAGAGACTCTCTTCCTTACCCCCTCTAAGGTACCTGCTCTAAGTGGTGTGGACCTGCAGTGTGAAGAAAGGTCAAATGTTTTTTGCTTAGAAAAATCAGTGGGTTTTATTTAGTTTTCAAATTCAATCCAGCAATAGATCATATAATGATATGCTAAAATTCAAAAAGTGTAAAAGGTTAAACAGTGAAAACTCATGGTATTCCCTGGACCCCTTGCCACTTAGTTCCCCTTCGAAGAGGCAACAAATGTGATTAATATCCCAATTAGCATTAATTATTCTAGTGGTATTTTATATATTTCTAAACAAATTTCCATGTATACATATTTTTCTTTTACATAACATTAGCATGACATGCCTCCCATTTGCATCTTGTTTTTTTCACTTCATATATGGAGCGCTTTCCTTGTTCTTATACAAAAGGAGTCCCTGTTCTATTTTTATGGTTGTGTAGTATTCTGTTTTGAGAATGCACCATAAATCATTTAGTCAGTTGCCTATTGATAGATGTTAAGGTTGCTTCCAATCTTTTGCTCTTATTAAAAAAATGCAAGAATGAGGCTAGGTGCAGTGGCTCACACCTGTAATCCCTGCCCTTTGGGAGGCCAAGGTGGGCAGATCACTTGAGGTCAGGAGTTCGAGACCAGCCTGCCAAGATGGCGAAACCTCTTCTCTACTAAAAATATAAAAATTAGCTGGGTGGTGGTGGCGCATGCCTGTAATCCCAGCTATTGGGAGGCTGAGGTAGGAGAATTGCTTGAACCCAGGAGGCGGAGGTTGCAGTGAGCCAAGATCACGCCACTGCACTTCAGCCTGGATGACAAGAGCAAAACTCCTCTTCCTCCTCCTCCTCCTCCTGCTCCTCCTCCTCCTCAAAAAAAGCAAGAATCATTCTGCATTACTGGCTGTAAAGTAAAATGGTGCAGCCACTGGGTAAATAGTATGGTTTCTCAAAACATTCAAGATAGAATTACCGTATGATCGAGAAATTCCACTCCTAGGTATATAACCAAAATAATTACAAGCTGGAACTAAAAAAGATATATGTTATATACCAATGTTCATAGTGGCATTATTCACAGTACATAAAAGGTGGAAACAGCCTAAACATCCATCCACAAATGAATAAAATCAACTATGATTAAATCTTGGAAAGGAAGGAAATTCTGACACATGTTACAATATGGATGAGTCTTTATACATGCTAAGTGAAATGTCAGACACAATGAGAAAATACTGTATGATTCTACTTATATGAAGTGCCTAGGATAAGCAAATTCTGTTTCTGCAGACAGAAAGTAGAACAGTGGTTACCAGAGGAAGGGGGAAAGCGGAAAATGGGCAGTTATTGTTTAATGGGTGCAGAGTTCAAGAAAATGAAAATGTTCTAGAAATGGATACTGGTGTCAATTACACAACAATGTGAATATACTTAATGCCACTGAACGGTACATTCAAAAATGGTCAAAATGGTAAAATTTGTTGTGTGTCTTTTATCACAGTAACACTATCACCCAAAAGTGCAACTGCGAGCCACCTTGTACACCTGTGGTTTTGCGTGTATGGAGTACATTTTCTTGATAAATTCCTAGGGTGTGCAAATGTATGTGCATTTGTAATATCGTTACTTGGTTAAAGATTGTTGGTTATCTTTCTATCAATTGTGCATGACATTGCCTGTTTCCTCACATCCTGGCATGATGTATTTAATTAAACTTTTCTCTCTCTGGCAACATAGTAGGTGAAAACTCAATTGCTCTTTTTAAGAATACTAAAAGGAAACCATGCCTGTAAACTTCTTTGAGGGGCTGGAACAACATCCTTATGTGTATGAATGGGGAAGATGAGGCATACTTGACCTTGTAGCCTATGAGCTAATGGAAGCTGTATTTGAACTGATAACGTGAAGAACTGAGTGATACGTTATTCATTAATTTTCAAATGGCCTTCGCTAAATCTGGGTTAATGACACATATGGTATGCTTTCAACTGCACACTTTACAGCTTAAAGGAATTTCAATTTTCTTCTTGGTTGTTAATTTATCAAACATTTAGCAATAAGATACAGTGCCTGCTTGTGAAGAGCTTACAGTGGGATGGGGGATTGTACCCAATAAGCAGGCAGTTGCAAGGGTAATATGGGGGTGAGTGTGGACCGATAAAGAAATAGAGTGGGTGGGTCTTTACCTCCAGTTTGGGTCCTGAGAGGAAGGAAGATCTCTTAGAAAGGGCTGTGTCTGAGCTGAGTCCTTCCCACAAAGAGGAGTTCGGCAAGTAGAGTGGGAGATAGGAGAGAGGGATGGGACATTTGAGGAATCTGGAAAAAAGCAAGACACGGTTGTTTCCAGTTGCCGACGCAAGAGGAAGTATGAAGTCTGGAGGGCAGCCAGGTCGTTTGGGTGGGCCAGAGCCAGGAGGGGAAGAGCTCCTCAGTGAGCACACGCTTCCTATCATCTCCAAAGTCCAGACCTTGGAAATATGTGGGGTTCTTTGTCTCATCTGGGGGTTTCTCCTAAACATGTAGCTTGAAAATGAGTTTTCATTTTGACCCTTGGTAAGACTGTGATCTCCATAGGGTTAGAGAGAATCTCTGTAAATATTTCGAAATTCTTTGGACACCAGCACTGTAGTATGTGTAACAGGTCTACCTCTCCGTGATCCAGAAATTCTGCTCCTAGGTATATGACCCCAATAATTGAAAGCTGGAACAAAACAGATAATTGTATCCCTTGTATACCAATGTTCATAGTGGCATTATTCACCGTAGATAAGAGGTGGAAACAGCCTAAATATCCATCATTGAGTCTCCAGATTTTATCACACATTTAAATGCTTTTAACAATCTAATGATAATCAACGGCTCTATCCATGCTTAAAAACATGTCTTGTTTTCTCCCAGTTCCTCGATTCCTTTTTACTCTTTAACTTACATCCTATTATTCCTTTCTCAAACTCTCCTGAAGTTCCATCTGCATTACCAAGCCTCTCTTTGAAGCATTTCCTAGTTCTGTCCTTCCCCTGGCCTATAAATCATTTGTTTCTTCTCCAGTCATTTATTGACGGTTGATTTTGTGCTGGTTACTGGATAAAATATGCTGAGGATATAAGGATGAACAAAACCAGTCCATGACCTCAGGTTAATATTCTCGGAGCATTTTATTACCCCTATTATAGTGCTTATCACAACCTGCCTTTATTATAGGTCGTAATTAGAGCATTTTGATTCATGTATGTAGCCTATGGCCTTAGCCTAATGCCTAGGACCCACAAGTGTGTGTCATCAAACCTTTTCAATGATAGATTGAGAGAGAGGAGATTTATTGAGCATTTATTCTGTACCCTGCACTTGGATAAGTACTTTACAGCCATCTCATTTAACTTTTCTCAAAAGCCTGCAGAGCCAGAATGATTAGTTCCTCCATTTCACATGCAGGGGACAGAGAAACAGAGCACTTAAATTAATTTGCCCAGGATCAATCACATTGCTAAGAAGTGGCAGGGCCCAGCTTTAGACCTGCAGAGTCTGGTTCCAGGGCTCTTGCTTTTGGTTGTGATTCTAGACTAATTTTCTTCTCTCATCATTCTAGTCTGCAGGTCACACAATCAACAGCACAACTTTAGTCCGTGTGGAACTTTGTTTTGCTCTACGTCCCCAAGGTTCTGTGGGCTGTGTTTGTATGCTATGGTAAATACGAGTCCACAGCTAGGTCGTAGCATCCAGGCTGTACACTGTAGACAACAGGTAACATCTGTATTTATCTAGCTGTATGTGAAGCTTGTAGACAGATGTCTGCATTTGTGTGAGCCTTTAAATCTCATTTGATGATTATAACGAAGCTGATTTATGCTGCTTACCAGATGGGTCTCCAAGGCTGCTTGGAAACTGTGGCAGAAAATTTAAGGGCAGCTTGAAGATAGCTGTGATATGACCACTGATCTTCAGAGCTTGGTTTTAGCGAGTTCTTGGTGTGATTTGGATGAGGGGTTCATAAACCTGTTCGTTGATGTGTCCCTATAGCAATGGACAGTGAAGCGCCTACTCCTGAGTTCTGGTGATGAGACAGGGAATCATCCAAGCATGGCATTCCTTGTAGGTCTCCAGATTTTATCACAAAATTAAATGCTTATTTTAACAATCTAATAATAATTAAAGACTATCCATGCTTAAAAATGAGAAGGTTTTCAAGCCGGGTGTGGTGGCTCATGCCTGTAATCCCAGCACTTTGGGAGGCTGAGGCAGATCACCTGAGTCAGGAGTTCGAGATCAGCTTGGTCAACAAGGCAAAATCCCATCTCTACTAAAAATACTAAAATTAGCTGGGCATGGTGTTGAATACCTGTAGTCTCAGATACTTGGGAGGCTGAGGCAGGAGAATCTCTTGAGGTTGCAGTGAGCTAACATCATGCCACTGCACTCCAACCTGGGCGACAGAGTGAGACTCTGTCTCAAAAAAAACCAAATGACAGGTTTTCAATTATTTATGATCAAATAAAATGGAGGAGGTGTGGCATTATTTTCTGCAACCCTGAGGATTCGTTGGCATACCATCTCATCATACTTCACTTAGAAGAGCACTGGTCAAACAAGACTGATGTAGTTTAGAACGTGTGGTCACTTAAAACAGTAGTCATACTAAGTCAGAGTTGAGAGGGTTCACAGGCAGCCTCTGCATATCTGAAGCCTAGTGTTGACTACCCTTTAAACTGATTCCTTTAGTCATGGTCATCTGATGTTCCTGTGTGTTTGGACAGATGGGAGCTCCCCTACTCACGGGACCAGTGTAGCATAACTAAGGAGACAGGCGGAGTCCCCCTGATCCTTGGAATTCTAAGTTAATGTGGCTTGAACCCCAGCCTTCAGTGTTCCCCATGATTTATTTGCATTCCTAAGGGCTTGTTTTCTGGCAGCTTCCTCTGTTGTAATGTTTTGCATCTGTAAGTGTTTTGTTTTGTTCTTTGTCAACCTGGATGCAAAATTCAGTGCCTCTACTAGTTTACCATTCCATATCTACTCACAACAACCATTGCCTGAGTTTGTAACTTGATTGAATGTTTGAGGACTTCAGTCTCTCAGTGATTTCATTAGTTGCTCCCTCTTCTTTCTTTATCCTGACCTTCTTTTCTTCTACTCATTCTCTCTTCGGAGCAAACAAATTTCTCTGTCTCACGCTGCGTAGTTTCACCCTCTCCCCTGAATCCTTGGCCTTAAGTGACATTCCTGCCCTGCAGGACTCATCCACCCCAAGTGGGCCTACTAAAGCATTTTCTCAACAAAGGCAATTCTCTAACTAAGAGGAATTCTTATACCAGCTGCCAGGAGAATAAAATGTTCTTCATCTAACCCCCCTAATAATAAAGCAACAAAGGTTGAGAGTGATTTATTTTCTTTTAAAAAATAAATTAGAACAGACTCAAGGTTATCTTGGTAATAATAGCACTGTCTCTCTCCCTTGCATTCCAATATGCTGTCTTGAATGGGATTGAAAGGCATGAAGTTACAGCTCGCTCAAAGGGAATTGAGCATAGGGGTGCTATCTGTATGTTGCAGAGGACAAAAGAGCTTCTCTACTTTGCCTGATTACTGACGAGTAGTTATCTAGCATCTGCTTCTACATCCCCAAAGTCGAATTTACAACCTCTTAAGCCAGCACATCATGCGTAGGGCAATACTGACAATTTAGAAAATTATTCTTTGTATTGAGCTGATATCAGCCTTCTGGAGGTTCCATCCTTGCATTGTAACTATTTACAGGAAGTCAGAACCTGACTAATTTGAGTTACATTAGTCCAGCATCATATACTATCCATCCTAAATATATATCTGATAAGCCACTTTCTTGTTCAAAAAGTCTTGGTGGCTTACCATTACGCGGAGAATGAAATCTAACCTCCTAGCAGAACAGTGTCCTTGATAAATTCGTTTAAACAATTTCTCCATCTTAACCTCCTCCTTACCCCTTCCACAAATATGTATGACACTTGTGTTTTTTTCTTTTTTTTTTTTTTGAGACAGAATCTCACTTCGGGTGATAGAATGTCACCCAGGCTGGGGTACAGTGGTGCTTGCAATCTCAGCCTCCCAAGTTCAAGTGATTCTTGTGCCTCAGCCTCCTGAGTAGCTGTGATTATAGGCGTGTGCTACCATGCCCAGCTAACTTGTTCATATTTTTAGTAGACACGGGGTTTTGCTATGTTGGCCAGGCTGGTCTCGAACTCCTGACCTCAGGTGATCCACCTGCCTTAGCCTCCCAAAGTGCTGGGTTTACAGGCATGAGCCACTGTGTCTGGCCACCACTTGTTTTTATTTTGCTTTCCTACCATTGTAATAGCTTCTTATCCTGCCCATCTCTCTTCAGCATACTATTTATTCTCCAGTAGAACTTTTACTTTGAAGTCTTTTTTTGCTATCTGTAGTCAGAAGAGTTGCTGCCATCACTTGGCTTCTTGTTACTTTAGACCTACCCTGTGCAATAGTGTAGCCACTAGCTACATGTGACTTTTGACCAATTGTGATGTGGCTGGTCCAGATTGAGATGTTCTGTAAGTTTAAATTACAGAATTAAATCCAAAAACTTAGTACAAAAAACAGAATGTAACTATCTCATAAGTAGTTTTTTACACTGATTATATGTTGAAATGACAATATGTTGGTTATATTAGTTTATATAAAACATTACAGGCTGGGCGCGGTGGCTCAAGCCTGTAATCCCAGCACTTTGGGAGGCCGAGGCGGGTGGATCACAAGGTCAAGAGATCGAGACCATCCTCGTCAACATAGTGAAACCCCGTCTCTACTAAAAATACAAAAAATTAGCTGGGCATGGTGGCACTTGCCTGTAATCCCAGCTACTCAAGAGGCTGAGACAGGAGAATTGCCTGAACCTAGGAGGCTGAGGTTGCAGTGAGCCGAGATCGCGCCATTGCACTCCAGCCTGGGTAACAAGAGCGAAACTCCGTCTCAAAAAAAAAAAAAAAATTACATTAATTTCATGTTTAAAAACCTTTCAAATCTGGCTACTAGAAAACTTGAAACTACATATGTGGCTCACATATTTGGCTTGCATTATAGTTCTATTGAAGAATCCTGCTTTAAACCACTGTATGTGATTCAATGCTAAGTACCTTGAATTATCACTCTCTGTGTGCATTTCAGCCCCAGCTACTAGAGTTTAAGTAGTTTCTGGTCAGGAACTTGTAACTTGCTGTATTCCTCACTGCTACAAAATTTGTCAGATGTGCAGTATGTGCTAATGAAATAAAACAGAAAACATTTTTATCAGAAGAGGTCAGAAATTCACATGCCTACAGCAACCAGGCAGGTGGCATAATTATATGAAGTGAGCTGGATTTCATAGGAATCTTGATGTCATGGACATGATAGGGGTTGGAAGAAGGTTAACAGGCACTATGGTCATCTGAAGATTCACTGCTGTGTAAAGAGACAACTGCTTCTCCACCAAAGCCCAATTATTACATAGGAATAGAAGCCCAGGGTTACCAAAATTTTCCAAATTTTTGAGGGAAACTTGAGATTTTGAGCTTTATGGGAATTAAACTGATTTTCATGTTGATTTAACTCATGTAAATTTTGTGTGGGCTAAGCAAAGCAAGTCAGTGGCCTCTCTGCAGCCTAAAAGTTGCCAGTTTGTACTTCTCATCTGAAGGATAAAATAAAATTTACCCACAACACCGTACCACAAAAGGGTAGAAGAACAAGGTTTATTATTGTGGCTTTGATCAAGAAGAGGCTGGAATCAGAGGCTCAAATTTGTAGATCGTTCAGTAAACTATTGTTAAATGATATTTCCAAGCATTCCCAAATACTCCAAGTTAAAAAACATTCCCTTCTGCAGAATTTTTCAAGATTTAGGCCCTTAAGGGGGAAAAAAGGGGAGTTTTGAGTGTCTAAAAATAAGTTTATTGACAGATGTTTGAAACTGTCAACTTAATGCAAAAGAGAATGAAATGGCTCTTATTCCCCAGTCTATAACTGCTTACAGTTTAGGAAATGACCAAAAAAAACCCATCACTGTCTGAGTTTTCAGAGCTCTTATGACTTGTGTGTTTATAGATGAAGTCTTGTGGCTGACTAGCACACATGAGGTGACAAGCTTAGAATGAGCTGAATACTGGTTAGAATAATATTATTTTTAAATGGCAGTGCTTCTAAGGTAGATTAGTATTACTCCTGCTTTGGTTTTTATTTCCCTGAAACATGAAATCAGTTCTCCAAGTAATTCAGAAGAATTATGGCTTAGAATAATATAGCATGTTGAACAAATTCTTATTAGTAATTTATTTATTTTTTATCATTTTATGACACTCAGTAACCTGTAGTCATAACAACATCAGAATTAGCCTACCAAAAGGTCATTATTCTGTTGAGTTGGAAAATAAGTGAAGATATGTAAAATTGCACTTTAATTTAAATTTTGTTGTTTTCCATGTAAATTGAGTACCTGAAATCAGAGATTCTGTTTACAATATTGTTTTCGAAAGTAATCCATCATGTATAAATGAGTATATAAGAATTTCTAAAGCTCTCCTTAGCAAATAGGAAGAAGGAGCATGTTGTAAGATGAATCAACATAATATTTTCTTTTTTCTTTAATTTTCAAAATTTTACTTTAAGTTCTGGGTTGCATGTGCAGAATGTGCTGATTTGTTACGTAGGTATATGCATGCCATGGTAGTTTGCTGTACCTATTAATCCATCCTGTAAGTTTCCTCCTTTTGCCCGCTGACCCCCAACAGGCCCTGGTGTGTGTTATTCTCCACCCTGTGTCCATGTGTTCTAATTGTTCAGCTGCCACTTATGAGTGAGAACATGCAGTGTTTGGTTTTCTGTTCCTTGTTAGTTTGCTGAGGATGATAGCTCACAGCTTCATCCATATCCCAGCGAAGGACATGATCTCATTCCTTTTTATGACTGTGTGGTATTCCATGGTGTACATGTATCACATTTTCTTTGTCTAGTCTATTATTTACGGGCATTTGGGTTGGTTCCAAGTCTTTGCTATTGTAAATAGTTTTGCAGTAAACAAACATGTGCATGTGTCTTTATAGTAGAATGATTTATATTCCATTGGGTATATCCTCATTAATGGGATTGCTGGGCCAAATGGTATTTCTGGTTCTAGATCCTTGAGGAATCGCCATACTGTCTTCTACAATGGTTGAACTAGTTCACTTTCCCACCAACAGTGTAAAAGCATCCCCGTTTCTCCACATCCTCACCAGCATCTATTGTTTGTTGACTTTTTAATACTCTCCATTCTGACTGGTGTGAGATGGTATCTCATTGTGGTTTTGATTTACATTTCTCTAATGATCAGTGATGTTGAGCTTTTTTTTAATGTTTGTTGGTCTTGTAAATGTCTTCTTTTGAGAAGTGTATGTTCATATTCTTGCCCAGTTTTTTATTTTTTATTTTTGTGTATTTGTTTATATTCCTTGTAAATTTTGGATATTAGACCTTTGTCAGATGGGTAGATTACAAAAATTTTCTTCTGTTCTGTAGGTTGCCTGTTCACTGTGATGGTAGTTTCCTTTGCTGTGCAGGAGCTCCTTAGTTTAATGATACCACATTTTAACTTTTGTTGCAGTTGCTTTTGGTGTTTTTGTCATGCAGTCTTTGCCCATGCCAATGTCCTGAATGGTATTACCTAGGTTTTTTTTCTAGGGTTTTTATGGTTTTGGGTTTCATATTTAATTCTTTAATCCATCTTAAGTTAATTTTTGTATAAAGTGTATAAGGTGTATAAGGTCCAGTTTCAGTTTTCTGCATATGGCTAGCTGGTTTTCCCAGCACCATTTATTGAATAGGAGATTTTTTCCCTATTGTTTGTTTTTGTCAGGTTTGTCAAAGTTGGTTGCAGATGTTGTAGTGTTACAACATCTGTACAACCACAGATGGTTGTAGGTGTATGGCGTTATTTCTGAGGTCTGTTCTGTTCCATTGGTCTATGTATCTGTTTTGGTACCAGTACAATGCTCCTTTGGTTACTTTAGCCTTGTAGTATATTTTGGAGTCGGGTAGCATAATACTTCCAGCTTTATTCTTTTTGCTTAGGATTGTCTTGGCTATACAAGGTCTTCTTTGTTTTCACATGACATTTAAAGTCGTTTTTTTCTAATTGTGTGAAGAATATCAATGGTAATTTGATGGGAGTAGCATTTAATCTATAAAGTACTTTGGGCAATATGACCATTTTCACGATACTGATTCTTCCTATCCATGAGGATGGAATGTTTTTCCGTTTGTTTGTGTCCTCTCTTGAACAGTAGTTTGTAGTTCTCCTTGAAGAAGTCCTTCACTTCCCTTGTTTGCTATATTTCTAGGTCTTTTATTCTCTTTGTAGCAATTGTGAATGGGAGTTTATTTATGATTTGGCTCTCTGCTTATCTGTTATTAGTGTAAGAGAATGCTTGTGGTTTTTGTATGTTGATTTTGTATCCTGAGACTTTGCTGAACTTGATTATCAGTTTAAGGAGTTTTTGGACTGACATGATGGGGTTTTCTAATTATTAAATCATGTAACTGCAAAAGAGATAATTTGACTTCCTCGATTCCTATTTGAATACCCTTTATTTCTTTCTTTTGCCTGATTGCCCTGGCCAGAACTTCCAGTAGTATATTGAATCGGAGTGGTGAGAGAGGGCATCCTTGTCTTGTACTGCTTTTCAAAGGGAATGCTTCCAGCTTTTACCCGTTCAGTAAGATATTGGCTGTGGGTTTGTAATAAATAGCTATTATTTTGAGATATGTTTGATCAATACCTAGTGTATTGAGAGTTTTTAACATGAAGGGATGTTGAATTTTATCAAAGGCCTTTTCTGCATCTATTGAGTTAATCACATGGTTTTTGTCTTTTGTTCTGTTTATGTGATGGATTATATATGTCTTTGGTTCTGCTTATGTGACTGATTGCATTATGCTGAACCAGCCTTGCATCCTAGGGATGAAGATGAATTGATCGTGATGGTTAAGTTTTTTGATGTGCTGCTGGATTCAGTTTGCCAGTATTTTATTGAGGATTTTCACTTTGATATTCATCAAGGATATTGGTCTGAAGTTTTCATTTTTGTTGTTTCTCTTCCTGGTTTTGGTATGAGGATGATGCTGGCTTTACAAAATGAGTTAGGGAGGAGTCCCTCCTTTCAAATTGTTGGGAATAGTTTCAGAAGAAATGGTACCAGCTCCTCTTTGTACCTCTGGTGGAATTCAGCTTTGAATCCATCTGGTCCTGGGCTTTTCTTGATTGGTAGGCTATTAATTACTGCCTCAATTTCAGAACTAGTTATTGGCCTATTATGGGATTTGACTTCTTCCTAGTTTAGTCTTAGGAGGGTGTATGTGTCCAGGAATGTATCCATTTCTTCTAAATTTTCTAGTTTATTTGCATAGAGGTGTTTATAGTTTTATATAATAGTTTGTATTTCTGTGGGGTCACTGGTGATATTCCCTTCATCATTTCATATTGTGTCTATTTTATTCTTCTCTCTTTTCTTTTTTATTAGTCTAGCTAGCTGTGTATCTATTTTGTTAATTTTTTTCAAAAAACCAGCTCCTGGATTCATTGATTTTTTTGGGGTGGGTGGGGGTTTGTTTCTCTATCTCCTTCAATTCAGCTCTGATCTTAGTTACTTCTTGTCTTCTGCTAGCTTTTGATTAGTTTGTTCTTGCCTCTTTAGCTTTTTTAATTGTGATGTTAAGGTGTCAATTTGAGATCTTTCTATATATCTATCTTTCTTTCTTTTTTGATGGATTCTCACTCTGTTGCCCAGGCTGGAGTGCAGTTGCATGCTCTCGGCTCACCACAACCTCTGCCTCCTGGGTTAAAGTGATTCTCCCACCTCAGCCTCCCAAGTAGCTGGGATTACAGGTATGCACCACCACGCCTGGCTAATTTTTTTGTATTTTTAAGTAGAGATGGGGTTTCACCATGTTGGTCAGGCTTGTCTTGAACCCCTGACCTCATGATCCACCCGTCTCAGCCTCCCAAAGTACTGGGATTACAGGCTTGAGCCATCATGCCTGGCTCTTCTAACTTTCTGATGTGGGCATTTAGTGCTATAAATTTCTCTCTTAACACTGCTTTAGCTGTGTCCCAGAGATTCTGGTACATCATCTCTTTGTTCTCATTGGTTTCAAAGACATTCTTGATTTCTGCCTTAATTTCATTATTTACCCAAGAGTCATTCAGGAACAGGTTGTTCAGTTTCCATGTAATTGTGTGGTTTTGAGTGAGTTTCTTAATTCTGAGTTCTAATTTGATTCACTGTGGTCTGACAGATTGTTTGTTATGATTTCAGTTCTTTTGTATTTGCTGAGGAGTGTTTAACTTCCAAATATGTGGTCAGTTTTAGAATAAGTGCCATGTGGCACTGATAATGTATGTTCTGTGGATTTGGGATGGAGAGTTCTATAGAAGTCTATTAGGTCCACTTGATCCAGAGCTGATTTCAAGTCCTGGATATCCTTGTTAATTTTCTGTCTCATTAATCTGCCTAATATTAATGGAGGGGGATGTTAAATTCTCCCACTATTATTGTGTGGTAGTCTAAGTCTCTTTGTAGATCTTTAATAACTTCTTTTATGAATTGGAGTGCTCTTATATTGGATGCATATATATTTAAGATAGTTAGGTCTTCTTGTTGAATTGTTCCCTTTGCTGTTATATAATGCCTTTCTTTGTCTTTTAAAAATCTTTGTTGATTTAAAGTCCATTTTGTCAGAGACTAGGATTGCAACCCCTGCTTTTTTTGCTTTTTATTTGCTTGGTAAATTTTCCTTCATCCCTTTAATCTGAGTCTATGTGTGCCTTTGCACGTGAGATGGGTCTCCTGAATACAGCACATTGATGGGTCTTGACTCTGTATCCAGTTTGCCAGTCTGTGTCTTTTAATTGGGGAATTTAGCTCACTTATATTTAAAGTTAGTATTGTTATGTGTGAATTTGATCCTGTCATCATGATTATATCTGGTTATTTTGCACACTAGTTGATGCAGTTTCTTCATAGTGTCATTGGTCTTTATATTTTGCAGCTGCTGGTACCAGTTTTTCCTTTCCATATCTAGTTCATCTTTCAGGAGCTCTTGCAAGGCTGGCCTGGTGGTAATGAAATCCCTCAGCATTTGCCTGAAAATGATTTTCTTTCTTTTTCCCTTATGAAGCTTAGCTTGGCAGAATATGAAAATCTGGGTTGAAAATTCTTTTCTTTAAGAATGTTAAATATTGGCTTATAGAGTTTCTGCTGAGAAGTCTGCTGTTAGTTGGATGGCTTCCCTTTGTAGGTTACCTGGCCTTTCTCTCTGGCTGTCCTTATTTTTTCCTTCATTTTAATCTTGGAGAATCTGACGATTATGTGTCTTGGAGTTGAATTCTCATGGAGTATCTTAGTGGTGTTCTCTGTATTTCCTGAATTTGCATGTTGGCCTGTCTTGCTAGGCTGGAGAAGTTCTCCCAGGTAATATCCTGAAGAGTGTTTTCCATCTTGTTTCCATTCTCTCCTTCTCACTCAGATACTCCAATCAATTGTAGTTTCAATCTTTTTATGAAGTCCCACATTTCTTGGAGGCTTTGTTCATTCCTTTTCATTCTTTTTTCTCTAGTCCTGTCTGCATGCCTTATTTCAGCAAGATGATCTTCAAACTCTGATATCCTTGCTTCTGCTTGATTGATTTAGATATTGATTCTTGTGAATGCTCCACAGAGTTCTCGTACTGTGTTTTCAGCTCCATCAATTCGTTTATGTTCCTCTCTAAACTGGTTCTTGTAGTCAGCAGCTCCTCTAAACTTTTATCAAGGCTCTTGGCTTCTTTGCACTGGGTTAGAACATGTTCCTTTAGCTCAGTGTAGCTTTTTATTACCCATCTCCTGAAGTCTACTTCTGTCAGTTTGCCCATCTCATTCTCTGTCCAGTTCTGTACCCTTGCTGGAGAGATGTTGCAGTCATTTGGAGGAGAAGAGGCACTTTGGCTTTTTGGATTTTCGGCGTTTTTACATTGATTCTTTCTCATCTTCATGAGTTTGTCTAGTTTGATCTGTGAGGCTGCTGACCCTTAGATGGGGTTTTTGTGGGGGCTTTTTTGTTGTTGTTGATGCTGTTGTTGGTTTCTGTTTGTTTTCTTTCAATGGTCAGGTCCCTCTTCTGTAGGGCTGCTGCAGTTTGCTAGGGGTTCACTTTAGGCTCTATTCATCTGGTTTGCTCCGGTGCCTGGAGATGTCACTCAAGGAGGCTAGAGAACAGCAAAGACATGTGCCTGCTCCTTCTTCTGGGACTCTGACCTTGAGGGGTACCAATCTGATGTCAGCAGGATTGTTTTTGTATAGGGTTTCTGAAAACCCTTGTTGCAGGGTCTCACCCAGTTGGGTAGCATGGGGAACAGGACCCATTTAACGAAGCACTTTGACTGCCCCTTGGTGGAGGAGGTGTGCTTCACTGGGGGAAACACTCTTGTCTGGGCTGCCCGGATTCCTCAGAACTACCAAGAGGACAGGCCAAGTCTGCTGGTCCACAGAGACTGTAGCCATCCCTCTCCCTAGGGGCTCAGGCCCAGGGAGATCTGGGTTCTGTCCCCTGAGCCTCTGGCTGGAGTTACTGGAGTTCCTGCAGGGAAGCCCTGTCCAGTGAGGAAGGACGAATAGAGTCAGGCCTGAAGAGGCACTCTGGCTGCAGTCTGCCACGCAGTGTGTTGGGTTGTGGGGGACACATCTCGGGAGCAAGCCGTCCAGCCTCCCTGGCTCTAGCAGGGGAAAAGAATGGTCTGGAGCTATAGAGATGAATGCTGCCCTTCCCTGACCAGGGAGCTTAGCATGTTAGGCAGTCGTGAGTCCCAGTGCTGGCTGCTGCCCCTCCCCCAGGGAGCACAAAGGACTTAGACCGCAGGCAGCTACAGCTGTGGTGCTGGTTGCCCCTCTCCCTGGAAGCTAGGTTGGCAGCTTAAGCAGATTCCCGCTGAGAGGCTGTTGAGAATCTCCCCAGCTGTGGGATGGAGACACTAGGCCCCAGTGGCATGGGTTTGCAAGTGGGATCTTCTGTTCCATGGGTTGCACATTTCTGTGGAAAAAACACGGTTTTCTCAGCTGGGTAGCATGCTCACTAACAGGCTCCCTTGGCTGGGGTTGGGGACTCCCAGGGTCCGTGGGGCTCCCAGGGAGGCTGCTGCACCACACTGCTCTTCTTCCTCTCCATGTATCATACCAGCCTCCTGGTCAGTTCTGATGAGAGAACCTGGATACCTTGGTTGCAGGTGAAGGATTCACATGCTTGTTACGGTTCTTTTCGATGGGAGCCTCTGAACGCCATTGTTTTAAGTGGGCCATCTTGGCCTTGCTCCCCTTCATAATATTTCCTTTACCCGGACAAATTATGCTGTGTATTAACAGCTAAGAACAGTTAATAAGAAAATTTGAAATGTATTCTGATCGTTAGTTAAGTAAATATCAATGAGTTGAAAATTCATTCTGACTTGATGAAGTTTTTAAATCTTTCTGTTCCTCAGTTTCCTCATCTTTAAAGTAGTTGTAATGATCCCATTTATTTCTTAAGCATAATCATATACTGGTATAGGACAGGGTGAGACTCCTGGTAAAGTTCTGAGACATGAGCAGATGGATGTGGTTGTTATTTCCATCATGTGTTGATATAACAAACATATTTCAAGAACAGCCTGGGTTGCTTTACAGCATCTTACTGTTTACAAAATTAAAGAGCAGCTGCTATATTCTTATTTATTCCCACAAACTTATTAAGATTAGAATAACAACACGAATTAAGATGATCATATATAAACTATTTATTTGCATAAACTATAAAATAATAATGTAAATCTCTTAATGTGAAAGAACCACCCAGAAATCTAAATAACAGTAAACTTTCATTTTCTATATACCCTTTCAGTTCTAGTCCAGATACTTTTGACCTTTTTACATTATAGTGGTAGAGGAGGAAAAGTAACTTTTTCCTCAACCCTCATGAGTTCTTAGTTGGAATGAATCCCTATGACAAGAGACAGATTAGAGAAAAACAAACAGAAGGTTACTGATACATTTCATACTTATGTGGGAGATACCTAAGGGCTGAGTAATTCTCAAAGAGGTAGTTTCGAATTCTAGCTTCTATAGCATCTTCAGCAAAGAATAGTAAATTTTTATAGTAGTGACAGAACAAAGGAAAAGAATTGTGTCTGTAGGGACAGCAAATTGTGAGAAGACAAATTAATGGCAGATAAGGGCTAGCTGGTAAAGCTTGTTTACATAGAGTCACCTGATGCCATATCCAGGCCAATAAGGGTCTAAAATTGTCTTCAGTGGTTAACCTTTGTCCTCCCTGGCAGAGAAGGGAGGAGGGATACTCTTGTCTTTCCAAATTTATATTCTGCTTTTAGGCCATTAGAAGGCAGAGAGCTTTCCTGCTCTCTCAGTTGCCTTTGGTTCAAAACAATCCTTAAGTCAAAGAGGCATATTTTGGGGTGGCATGTTCTGGTCTCCCACATAATCATAATAGAGATAAAATTTAGTATTCTCTTTTGTAACAATATACTTGATTTTCCCATATTTTGCATACTTTTTCAAACTACCATTTTATATGGCTGTGTAATGTTCCATTAGATACAAGTATCATAATGTACTTGACCATATTTCTATTGCTGGTAATCCGTCTTTATCTAAAAAGGAGTAACACAAAGTTAAACGTGTTCTACCTGAGCTGGTAGAAATAGGTCAATGAGGAAAGGCTGCAAAGTGTCACTTTTCCAAGTCTGGGGTCTTGTAAATCAGAGTACAGCTGAGGATAGTAAGTGAACATACACATTTGGGAAATATCAGCACGTAGATAAGTCATTCAAGACATGGGGACTTGATGAAATGAGGCAGGATTTAATGTAGGTAGTTCAAAAAATAACTGAGGACAGATATCTAAAGGACAGCCACATTTAAGGACAAACAGAGGGAACAAAGTTCAAAAGAGATGAAGAAGGAATAGTCAGAAAGACACAGTAATGTCACAGAAGCCTACTGAGGCCTGTGCTAATCTATGACTTACACAGGGGCAGAGCTGACTCTGGAGTCTAGGGCTACTGATTTCAACTCCAGCTAGAGTTCTCCCACCTTGTAGGTGGGCACACCTCTCTCCTTTAACACTGTTTTCTGCCTTCTTCTAATCAAAGACAGGATGCCTGCAGCTACACAGATGTGTTTGGATTCCTTTAAATTGTGTTAATCTCTCAATGTAAACACATAAAGTCTTAAGAATGGACAGCTTGGTATAAAAGTTGTTTTGCGTGTTTGTACTGGTGTCTTGTAGCAGTGACTGACAAACACTGTTTCAGGGACCCTGGAAGTTCCTTTTCAGTAGCTCTGAGTTGGGGTCCAGGTTTATATTTTTTAATGAGCTTCCCAGGTACTTCTGGTGAACCTTCAGATTTGGGAATTTTTGGCTTATTTATCAGAAGAACATAAAATCTTCACAAGATTTTAGAGTGGGACATCTAGAGCTTTGCTATACCAGGAGTAAAGAGATGAAGCATATTCCAATTTTCATGACAACTAATTCTCATAAAGAAGTGGTCCAGAGCACTTGTATTTGTGGATTTTGTTTTTCTTTGTTCAGAACATTAGGCAGGATTCTGAGGAAATTAAAAAGAAAAGAACATGAATGAACAAATGAATGAATGAATGCACTCATAATCTACATAGGGAATGAAATTTCCAGATAGATATTAGCAACAAGGAACATGTTCAAATATAGTAACAGCCAGTGGGAAACACAGAGTGGTATCAGAGGAGGCTGCCTGCGGGCTCCCTCACTTGCATCCTGTTTTTACTTCTTGGATCTCTTCTTGGAAGCTGTGTCGCTGTGGAACATGTGTTGGACTTGGCATGTGATGCGTTGGTTTGAATGTCCACGGATATGGTTTGACTCTCTGTCCCCACCCAAATCTAATGTTGGATTGTAATCCCCAATGTTGGCAGAGGGACCTGGTGGGAGGTGATTGGATCATGGGTGCAGATTTCCCCCTTGCTGTTCTGGTGGTGACAGTGAGTTCTAATGAGATCTGGTTGTTTAAAAGTGTGGCGCTCTTCCCCCTCTGCTCTCTCTCCTGCTGGCCATGTGAATACGTGCCTTGTTTCCCTTTCATCTTCTGCCATGATTCTAAGTTTCCTGAGGGCCTTCTTGCCATGCTTTCTGTACAACCTGTGGAACTGCGAGCCAATTAAGCCTTTTTTCTTTACAAATTACCCAGTTTCAGGTAGTTCTTTATAGCAATTTGAGAACAGACTAAGATATCTGCTATGCTCTTTTCCAGTTGGGTGATCCTCAGAATATTTCTTAACTTTTCTGAGCCTGAGATTTGTATCTGTTAAACGATAATACCAGCATAATAAATGTTTTGGCAATGTAAATGTGAAATAATATTATTCATTTTATGAAATAATGAAAGGAACAATTTCTATTTTTAGTGGGTTGGCTTTTTAATGAATGTCTATGACACACCAATGTTGACTATATATTAAAATGATTTCTTTTAAATATTCGTATATAATATTGGTGTGATGTTTATTAAACTTGGTGTTTTCTAGTAGTGGTTCTCAAAAGTTTGTTGAAAGACATGAGAGGTTCTAGTTTAGTAGATCTGCAATGGGACTTTTAACCTTCTTAAAGAATATAAAAATGTCAAACTCTTCTTTAATGTTACATAAAGTTTACAGAAAAATTAAATTCATGACTAAATATTAATAATTATTTTTGGAATATGTATTAAAAAGCATACCCCTGGCCAGGTGAGGTGGCTCATGCCTGTAATTCCAGTACTTTGGGAGGCCAAAGTGGAGAGGTCAGGAGTTCGAGACAGCCTGGCCAACATGGTGAAACCTTGTATTTACTGAAAATACAAAAAATTAGCTGGACATGGTGGCAGGTGCCTGAAATCCAAGCTACTTGGGAAGCTGAGGCTGAAGAATCACTTGAGCCCAGGAGGTGAAGATTGCAGTAAGCCGAGATAGAACCATTGCACTCCAGCCTGTGCAACAAGAGTGAAACTCCGTCTCAATAAAAAAAAAAAAAAAAAAGGCATACCTACCATCCTTTGCGAGAACTGAAAATTTTTTGTGCAAGAATATTTGCCTTTTAAAATCTTTGATAAAAAAAATTAAAAAAAAATCTTTGATAAATTATTTTTCTTTATTTATAGTTACTTATTCCATATTTTAGCTAAGCTAGAAATATGACCTTTTAACTTAAATACTTATTTTTACCCTTTTTATTCTGAAGGGATTGCTTTTGATTTTGTTATAAAAGTTTGGGTGTTTTAAAAAATCTTTCCTTTAGTCTTATTGTTCCATTTATTTTGTGAGGCCTTTTAGAAACAACAGGTGTTTCTTTGGGGTTAAGTTTGCCTTAATTAAAATTGAGTGAAAGGAGAGGAAGGTGACTTGTGCTGGTAGATCTGACAAACTCAAGAGGCTCTTCAGCTGGCATTGTAACAGACCTTGTTCTATTTGATGAATGAATGGATCTTATCTTTATTTAGAGACTTAGCTAGATGGAAAGAATAATACTGAAACACTATGCATTAAATAATGTCCTAGAGCTAAAAAGATGAATTTGAATTTCTGATCTTTTTCCACTGGCTGAGAGTTTAAATTCGTAACTTCTCCATCACCATTTTTCATTGTCAGTGATTGCCTAGAGACTAGATTTAAGGCTTAGTTTTGCCATTTATTTTTAAGTCTCTGCCAATTTGTCCATTAAATAATTAATAACTTATCAATTTTAAGCTTAAGTTCAAATGCATCTCTTAAAATATGAATACTATTCTAATTTTCTTTTGTCAGCTCAATTTCAGAGCCTTCGGGGCCCTCATTGAAGGACTTAAGGGATTAGAAATGGAACCGAGACCAAGACAAGGCAGATGTTCCCCTGTTATCAATATTGAATGTTGTGTGTAGTATGCTGTCTCAAGAGAAAAACATTATATATATTTTCCCTTACACATTTATGTATGTGTATATCTCTCATACACACACAGACGTGTGTGTGTGTGTGTGTGTGTGTGTGTGTGTGTGTGTATACACAAAAAAACTGTCATAGAACTTCCTTTCATTTTCATATTGAAGTCATTTTTCATGTTGGAACATACAGATTTGCCTTATTCTTTTAAAAAGTTGCAAAATATTTCTTTGTATGAACATGACATTCATTTAGTAAAAAATGTTTATTGAGCTTTTGTTATGTGTCGGGCACTACAATTATTTAAATCATACCCTCCATTGATTGACTTATATTATTTCTAGTGCTTTGGCCATTTGCATTTAAATATATACATGTGCCTACACATACACACATATATCTATATATTGTATAAGCAGGTCTATTGTATATACTCCTAAGAGCGAAATTCATGGATCAGAGGATGTGCACATTTCTTTTTTGTTTCTTTCTTTTTTTGAGACAGAGTTTCGCTCTTGTTGTTCAGGCTGGAGTGCAATGGTGTGTTCTCAGCTCACCTCACCCTCTGTCTCCCAGGTTCAAGCAATTCTCTTGCCTCAGCCTCCTGAGTAGCTGGGATTACAGGCATACCACACCCAGCTAATTTTGTATTTTTAGTAGAGCCAGGGTTTCTCCATGTTGATCAGGCTGGTCTCAAACTCTCGACCTCAGGTGATCTGCCAGCCTCAGCCTCCCAAAGTGGTGGGATTACAGGTGTGAGCCACTGCACCTGGCTCTTTTTTTTTTCTTTCTA
The DNA here is from genome assembly GCF_048565385.1 of Saimiri boliviensis. NCBI lineage: Eukaryota > Metazoa > Chordata > Mammalia > Primates > Cebidae > Saimiri > Saimiri boliviensis. The sequence goes on from NC_133456.1 coordinate 69,854,975, forward strand.
AGAAAGAAGCAACTTTTGAGCTTCTAGCTGAGCTCGACATGGGTCATTTCTAATGGAAAGAGAAGGATGGTTCAGGGAGTGCAGCCAAAGAGCCTAGAAGGTGGAACCAAAGGCTGAGTGAAATGGTGGTTGAGGGAACAACTGCCAAAATGCAAAGCCAGGAAGATTTGCTGTCCCCAGATCCAGAGTACCTGAGAACACGTGTTCTGCTGGATTTCAGAATTGCTGTGGATGCGTAAATGTGGTGTGCCTTCTGTTCCAACTCCCCAGTGTTCTGTTGAGTAAAGCATGTCTTGAAGCCAGCCCAGGTTAACCAAATAGATAAATAGACTCCACGTCATGATGGAAGAAAATTTAACGCAAAGAGTATGAATACAAAGAGCCCTGATTCATTTGAGTGCTCTTATTGTAATGATTCTTTATCTCTCTCTTTCTTTCTCTCTCTCTCTCCTTATTTATGTAATGTAAAATTTAAGTAACAAATGCACATTGAAGATTCAAATAGTTCTACTAATGATCTTATACAAAAAAGCAATAATCTTGGCCAGGCTCAGTGGCTCATGCCTGCAATTGCAGCACTTTGGGAGGCTGAGGTAGGCAGGCGGATGACAAGATCAGGAGACTGAGACCATCCTGGCCAACATGGTGAAACCCCGTCTCTACTAAAAATACAAAAATTAGCAGAGTGTGGTAGGCGCCTGTAATCCCAGCTACTTGGGAGGCTGAGGCAGGAAAATCGCTGGAACCTGGGAGGCAGAGGTTGCAATGAGCCAAGATCATGCCACTACATGCCAGACTCTGTCTCAAAACAAACAAACACCAGTGACATCCTCTTTACAGGCACGCTACCCAAATACCGTAACTTTAAACTTTTAAAAGTGTTTTTTTTTTTTTTTCTGGTATTTTGTAAACACGTGCTTATGTTGCAATCTCTTGTTGTTTCAATTAGGCAGTCTGTTTCCTGCTTGAGGGTTGTGGGTTTGCTCTTTTTCCTTCTTCACTTCTCCTATTGTAATTGTATTACATTTATTGCTGAAGTCAATAGAGTTTACCATATTAATACTATCTAAATACTGTTCACCACTGAGCTAAAAGGCATGCTCTGATTATATTTCTTCTTTTATTCAAATCTTAGTTTTTCTTCAAGTAAGCAAAGTAGGCCAAATCTGGCCTGTCACTTTTCTTTGCAAATAAAGTTTTATTGGAACACAGACTCATTCACTTACTTTTTGTCTATGGCAGCTTTTGAACTACTACAATAGAACTCAATAGTTGTGATGTAAATTATATGGTCTGCAAAACTTAAAATATTACTCTCTGACCTTTTACAGAAAAAGTTTGCTGACACCTATGCTAGTTAGTAATTGTTTCACTTTTTCATTTTCTTCGTTTGTGTAATTTATTAAAATTGCAGTTCGAAATATTTTAAAATTTCTTTTGAAATTTATTTGACCCATTAATTATTTATCTAAGCGTGGTGCTTAACTTTGCAGCATTTGGAGATTTTCTGTTAATTTTTTTGTAATTGATTTTTACCTTAATTCTGGTATGGCCAAGAGAACATAAGTAAATAAATTCTAATATTTAAAATCTTTAAAATAAAATAAATTCTAATCTTTATTGAGATGTGTTTTATGGAATGATATATGGCCAATTATGATAAATTTCCTACATACTCTTTAAAAGAATGTGTATTCTTCAGTTTGTAGGATCAATGTTCTATATATGTTTATAAGGGTAGATTTCTTAATTACACTGTTGACATTTTCTGTATTCTTACTGATTTGTGTTTATTTATTGGTTTTTGAATAAGGTATATTAAATTCTCCAACTATGATTGTGGATTTGTCTATTTCTCCTTAAAATTGCTGTATTTTAAAAATACGCTTTGAGATTATGCTTCTAGGTGAGTAGAAATTTAAAATTGTTATATTTTCCTGGTGAAGTGACTTTTTCATTATAAAATTTCCCTCATTACCTTAAGTAATTTTAATTATCCAAATATCCAAACATTTGTATGATTACAAAAACTTTGTTTTTTTTTGCTTGCATTTAAATTGTATCATATTTTTTCTATTCTTTCATTTTCGACCATTCTTCATGTTTATTTTTAAAACGTATCTCTTGTAAGCAGCTTATAGCTGTGTCTTTAAAATAAAAGTCTAGTCAATAATCCAGTTTAATAAAATATTAATTTAATTTACATTTGAAGTAATTATTTGTATGTTTATTTAAAATATACCATTTAGTTTTTTAAATTAAATGATATATTTTACTCACCTATTCTATGTAATTGAATTAGTCATCATTGCTGCAAAACAAACTAACGTCTTAGAGTCTTAAATAAAACAACACACATTTATCATTTCACAGTTTTTGTGAGTCATGATTCTGGGAACAGTATAGCTGGGTCCTTTGCTTCAGGATCTCTCACAAAACTGCAGTTAAGGTGTTGGCTGGGGCTGGAGTTATTTTAAGATTTGTTATCAAGCTCATGCAATTGTTGGACAAGAATTTAATATTCTTTTGTAATTCTGTAAGTTGCATTTGATTTTTTGTCATAGATATCAGTTCTCTGGCAGATTTTTCACCTTGACTCTTATTTTCCTAAACATATCAATCTTAGTTATTTTAAAGTTTGTGTCTGATAAACCTAATAAATGATTAAATGATCATCTGCTGATCTGTTTTTGTTGTCTGGTTTTTTTGGTTTGATCCTTACTCTTGATATTATAAATTATAGAGTTTCTGGATGATTTCCAAAGATGATTTTCTTTAGTTTCTAGCATGGATTTATAGTAGAAGCAGATCACTTTTTTTTTTTTTTTTTTTGAGACGGAGTTTCACTCTTGTTACCCAGGCTGGAGTGCAATGGCATGATCTCGGCTCACCGCAACCTCCGCCTCCTGGGTTCAGGCAATTCTCCTGCCTCAGCCTCCTGAGTAGCTGGGATTACAGGCACGCGCCACCATGCCCAGCTAATTTTTTGTATTTTTAGTAGAGACAGGGTTTCACCATGTTGACCAGGATGGTCTTGATCTCTTGACCTCGTGATCCACCCGCCTCGGCCTCCCAAAGTACTGGGATTACAGGCTTGAGCCACCGTGCCCAGCTCCAGATCACTTTAACTATACTAATACCAATATGTTATTGGGAGAATTAGGTTCTGGAGCATAGCTGTTGTAAGATCTTGTTACCACTTTACCCTAACTCCTAGCAGGTGATTTTATAGGAGGGTTTTCTGTACAGGAAACTCAGAAACTAAATTATAAATGGAAGGTTTCATGGAACTATTAAGGATTTCTAGGCTATGTGTTCTTAAGTATGTACTTATTTACCTAACGATTATCCAAGACCAATATTGAATTCGAGGTTGAACTCTCCCAGCCTCTGAAAGGCTCCTGAGAATTTCTTCCCTCCCACCAAGTTGCTTACATTTCCTGAATAGATATTAAGTCTAATATTAGACTCCAGAAGCAAAATTGAGAAGGAAAAACTACAACCAAAGATGCCAAACAATAATGTAAATTTCTGGCATTAAACATGAATGACATATATATTATATGTGACACAGTACAACTGTGGACATAATTAAGAACATTCAAATTTTAACCGGGTCAGGATGAATTTTACAAAACTGCCATGATTATTGCCTCTCCTTTTTCACACACACCTGTGCTGCTGTTAAGGGATGGTGGGGCTTTGCTCACCCAGAAATGCCCCAGGCACCCTCCCATTCATATGCCCTGTAGCAAGGTTCTAGGGTAGGTCACAGGAAGCAATACAGGAGTCTGGATTGAAGTCTGGAACCTGGGTTCTAATCCTGGCTCAGTTTCTTATTATTTGGGTAGTCTTGTTAATTCATTTAGCTTTAAAAAAAAAATAGACTACAACAAAAAAAGCAGCTTTAGTTCCACAGCAAAATTGAGATGAAGATACAGAGATTTTCCATATATTCCCTGGCCCCACGCATGCACAGCCTCCCCACTATCAACATCTCCACTAGAGTGGTACATTTGCTACAGTTAATCAACCCACACTGACATTATAATCACCTTAAGTCTAGTTGACATTAGAGTTCACTCTAGGTATTGTACATTCTGTGTGTTTGGTTAAATGTGTAATGCCATGTATCCAGCAGTATAGTATACAATGCAATTTCACTGGCCTAAAAATCCTCTCTCTTCTGCCTCTTATCCCTCTCTCCCCTCCCCAAATTCTGGCAACCACTGGGATTCCTTACTGTCTCCATAGTTTTGCCTTTTTCAGAATGTCAAATCATTTTGCTTTTAAAAAGTTTTATAGGACTTAATATTTTCATCTATAAGTGAGGCCGGTAACTTCCCAGCTACCTTCCTTGGCTGGCGGTTGGTAGTTCAAAGCATGAAATGTGAAAATGCTCCACAGTCAGTACAATACTGTGGAAATGCTGTTGCCGCCGTGACGCCGTCACTTCACTGGTATTTCAGAGGCGGAGCCACTTTTTCTAGCAGCTCTCTCAAAGCTCGTACTCAGTTGTGGGAGAATAGGAAATTTTCAGATAAATTAGCCTGGTGGTTTGCCATTGGTTTGTTTCAAAGTTAGCAAGATTTGTTCTGTTGTTACCCTTTAGTTTTTCTTTGAAGCAAGTCCTGATCACTGTTAATGGTCTCTTGGTAGTATTTTGATGGCAAATTTACCTAGTTTTGTCGGGTTTGACTTAGAATAGCCTTTTGGTAGGTTCTCAAAACTGTCATGATTGCTTCCAAAGGCTACTCTGACAATAAGGACCTGGTATAAAACCACCTGTGTGCTGATGAGACCTGACATCCATGTCACAGGAATTCTCTCCTCCCTACTAGACAAATTTGATAACATAGGTCAGAACTTCCCAATTTGAGTGAGTATTGGCATCACCTGGAGGCCCTGTTAAGAACACTGGTTGCTGGACACCACCTCACTATTCCCATTCCAGTATGTCTGGGGTGCACGTCCAAGAATTTGTGTTTCTAATGGGTTCCCTGCTGGTATTGATGCTGATGGCTCATCACACTTTGAGGATCACTCATCTAAAACCTGGGGCAGGGTTTCCAAAGTATGTTTCAAAAAGGACTGCCAAGTTCAGAAACTCCTGGAGCCAATGTGAAGAACTATCCCTGCCTGGATTTCACCAGGGCTCTAAATTTGGAGCTTGGAAGAAGAGATTGTAGACATAGGGCATTAATGAAGTTCTCTGACCTACTTATTTTTGGTGGACAGTTTGACAGTTCACATTGTGTGATCCAGGGAAGTCACTGTGAGCTCAGTGACTTTGCCTTGTCACCACATCCCTGAGGTGGTGACACGACTAGAGGAGATTATGGACATGAGAGGCCCATGTAAACACGGGGTGCTTCTCCAGGACCGGGCGTTCCTGTTTCTAACAAATTTATTATGGGGCTGCAGGCAGGGGAGAGCTGAGTTCAGGGCCGGCGGTCCACAGGGAAGGCAGGGCTGCCAGTCACTTCCTTACAGAAACAGAACAGTGCACACTGCTTATTTCTCTTCAGTCTGTGGGATTTTTTTCAACATCAATTTTATACATCTGGTTGTGAGAAGAATCCATACTGTTACCATTCACCTGACTACCCTAACTGCAACATTTTAGTTTTGGGGGAATTCTAACAACTGAAATCAATGGCTTTTTCGATCTGGCAGATTCTTCAACCTGCTCATTCTTGCTGCATGCCTCTCTCACTTGACAGACTCTGCCTGAGCCCTCACACTGCTGCTTGCTTCCCCTTAGTGGGCTTTTCCCAGCCTCTTCTCTTCACATTGTCCCTTTAAGCAGATTTTTAAAGCAATTATTCAGTTCCGTTTCATTATTCTGCTGTCAGAGCTATTGCAGTAGTGTACTTGAAAGAGGCTGGTTTTGTTGAATTTTGTGTTTGCTTTCCAGTTCCTGGACTGGCATTTCACCCCCTCTTATCTCTGTTCATTTTATTGTTTACCTGCCTGATTTTTCTGTTTTGAGAAAGAAAATGGGACTTGAAAGGCCAAATATTTCTGTCTGTTCAGTTCAAAAATTTTTCAATCAATGGTCTACTATTTTAAAGTATCATTGCAAAGAAATTTGAGACCATTAATCTTGTTTAAAACATCTTTTGTGTTCTAACAAAAATGTTTCAATTTCTTAGTACTTTGTAATTGTGATTAATTTTGATTATACATTTGTAGAGGTATTTTTTTTCTCTGAAGAGTAAAAAGCCATTAGATACAGTTTTTTCCTCTTTGTTCAGGAAGTCTCTGATGTAGTCACACCCACATATGAATGAATGAACAGTTGGGAATGACTGTCCCAGCTGGGAAGCCACTGGAATTCTCTCACCTTCCCAACTTCCTCTCTTTGGTACTGTTCTTCCTACTCACCATCGAAGACCTGAAACCTATTTGTGGAGCTTTCCCAACCAATGGGAGACCAGCTCCTGCTTCCTGATCTAATTTTAATGCAGTCCAGGGCAAGACTTCCAAAGGGATGGATGGGTAGTCAGCCTGACAGTAGCAAAGGAGGAGGAAAGAGTAAGAACCTGAAGTGGTCTTTCCACTTACCTGCTGTTTTGCTTCTAGCATGGTCTTCTTCCCAGGCTCTCCTGTGTCTATAAGCCCTTGTTCTAGAAGCTCCTACTCCAGCACTTACCATCACACAGGACACCTGGTGCTTTGTGCACTCATTGCAAAGAAACGGTTGCTCCATTTATGGTGTCTGTGTGGCCTATCAATGGCACCTATGTAGTCTGTATCCTTACAGCTTTAGATCACCATGATGGTCTTCAGAAAGTTCACAGGCCTACTGAAAAAAACAAGGACTTGTTTGAATATGCATTTGTGTTTTCCTGGGAAGGGAGCCAATAGCTTTCATCAAATTTCTTATAGAGCCATATGACCCAAAGCTATTTTAAAATATGAAGAAGTAAGTACTGATGTGGTGGTGGAAGGCCTGGAGACAGTATGCACAATCAGTATTTACTGAGCACCTGCCACGTGCTGGGTGCTTTTCCTGACTCTATTATCGGTGAACAACAAACCCTCCTAAATCCTTACTTCATGAAGTTTTATAGTGGGTAGAGAAAGACCACAAACCGTACTCACAATACATTCCACAGAGTCTTGGAGAGTGGAAGTGCCATGGGAAGATAAACCAGAGTGAGGGGATCAGGGATGAGGTGGCAGACCTCATCGAGAAAGTGACATTTTAGTACAATCCCGAGGAGGGAAGGAAGCAGGTGGCCAGATGAAGGGAGAATGTACTGGGCAGGGAACAGCTAGTGTAGTGACTTTAGTGGGGAGCGAGCCTGGCATGTTGAGTGGTGGAGGGGAGTGAGAGAGGGGCAGGCAGTGAATCAGAGCGTACGTGGGGCATGCGTGTGCATGAACACGGGCCTCATACGCCTCTGCGCATGACTCTGGGAGGACCTTGAAGACCCCCGAGCAGAGGAGAGATATGACCTGACTCAGGTAGATTAGGATCGCTCTGATGTGTTAAAAACAGACTAGGGGTTAAGGGCAGGAGCAGGGACACTGGGCTGCCTGGCAGTCATCCCGGGAAGAGGGCATGATCGAGCTTGGACAGAATGGTCACAGAGGAGTCCTGGGTTGGGTAGATTTTGAATACATTTGGAGGTAGAGCCAACAGATTTGCTGAGTGGTCAGATGTGAATTGTCAGCGGAAGAGAGAGCCAAGGATGACTCCAAGACTTTTGGTCTGAGCAACTAAAAGGGTGGAATTAATGGGAAAAACTAGGGATTTTAGGTCAAACGGGACACAGATCTCAGTTCTGCCATTTACTGGCTACATTGAGACCTGACTTATGGGCAAGTAACTTACTCTTTCTGAGTCTCAATGTTTTATTTGCAAACTAGGGACAGTCATGCCTATCTTGTAACAATGCTATGAGGAGTTAATGTGCTTGGGGTCAGTCCACTGAACAGATGCCAGTCTCTTTCCACAATCTTCTTTTAGTGAATGAAGGAGGGAAGAAAGGAGAGACAGAGAATGTGAGTGAGTGGTGTCTCCATCTTAGATTTTTTTTCTCTATAAGATTATGGCTTTTTGATTCCATTGTCTAAATATGTTTTTGGTATCTGAGGATTTATCTTTTCATCAGCCCCATGTTTTCTTCTGCCAGGTTCCTGGGGATACTACCTTAGTGTTCGATTTATTATCTTTAACACATTATTTTATTATTTATCTTAAAATTTGTTTTTGCAGTGAAGAAGAAATTCTCACTATACTGTTCACAGACAGCCCTGAACAATAATAAGTTTACTGGGCTTCATTGATTAGGCTATTGGTATATTAAACGTTTTGTGTTATGTAGAAATTCCTGTTATTACATAGCCATTTAAGAATGTTTTACTGATACTTGATATGATTAGTGAGGATTTTTTTATGGGTTGGCATGATTATTATTTTTCTTGTTTAAGACACTGAAATATGATCTACCACTATCTGATTACTAGTTACCAAACGTGCTTTCTGGAGTGGCTAGATTAGGGATAACAAAGTATGCCAAGATTGGGTATTTCACAATTGAAGGAGGAGTATGTATGAGCTGATTGGGTTCTTAAGAATACATGCTGCTGCTTTGATTCAAAGTCCCTCAATCCAAGGCATGTTCATGTCTGTGAAATCAGAGTGTATTTTATCACCAATATATACATTTAACCTGATAATATTTCTGTTAGTGGTTTTGGTAGATTTCAAATTTCTTCTCTACCCCAATTCAAAAACAACTGAAAAATAAAACAACAAAAAATATTATAGAGAATAAATCTGCCAGTGTTATCAGTGACAGACTGGCTTCGTTTTAGTGTTCTAAGCAGTAACACTATCCTAGGTTCTTAGGTCGGTGCCTCCTACTGTTCTGGGTAGAGAAAAAAAAAAGAAATTTAACTTTCCCTGCTTGGGGCTTTGATTTAATTTGCTTCACTAAATTGAGATTTGCTGTCCACTAGCTCCAGTCTTCCAACTGGCTAACTAACTCCACCTCCGGCGTGCGAAAGGAGAGGCTGGTCCCAATCCAGGAGTACTGAAATTTTCCTTGCTAGTGTTATAGGTGCCACAGAATCACTTTGAGTGTCCTTAAGAGAATGTGATGGCACCTCCCCTTCGATAGGTGGCTTAGTGTCTCCTGGAGGCCCTGAGGTTAGCCAGTTTTTTTAATGGTAGGGGGGATGGTTAGGTAGGGGCTCTGTTTTATAGGAAAGGGAATGTGATTCCTAATATTTTATGTTTTGAGTATCTGAAAAGAGAGATTGTCTATAAGGAGGCCCTGGAAGAGAACAGAAGGTGGGAATGGGCGAGTGCTAGATTTTCCTTTCTGCTTTTGGAAAACTAGGCTCGGTGCCAAGATATACTTACTAGGAGATGAAGCATAGCTCCAGTGGTGTAACTGTTTAGCATATGACACTTATAAGGGTACCATAGTATCCTGTATGCATATAGTCTGGGGGAGCGATCTGTGCTTAAAAGGGTAGATAGGGGAAAATGTAAAGAGATAGATATATATTAGTTTAGCATTTACTTGTTTATTTATTAACTTTTAATTTAGTTTCAGGGGTACATGCACAGGTTTGTTACATAGGTAAATTGTGTGTTATGGGGATTTGGTGTACAGATTATTTTATCACCAGGGTAAGAAACATAGTGCCTGATAAGTAGCTTTTTGATCCTCATCTCCCTCTCACCCTTCACTATTAAGCAGGCCCTGGTGTCTGAATACTTAATTTTAGATCCCACTTATAAGCAACAGTTAGTTTTCTGTTCCTGCATTAGTTTGCTTAGAATAATGGCCTCCAGCTCCATCCATGTTGCTGTAAAGGACATGATCTCATTCTTTTTTATAGCTGTATAGTATTCCGTGACATATATGTACCACATTTTCTTTACCCAGCCTACCATTGATGAACATCTATGTTGATTTTATGTCTTTGCTATTGTGCATAGTATGGTGATGAACATACAGGTGTATGTGTCTTTATGGTAAAATAATCTATATTTCTTTGGATATATATCCAATAATGGTATTGCTGGATTGAATGGTAGTTGTATTTTAAATTGTTTGAGAAATTGCCAAACTGCTTTCCACAGCAGCTGAACTACTTTGCATTCCCATCAGCTGCATATGAGCATTCCCTTTTTTGTGCAACCTCACGAGCATCTGTTATTTTTTGACTTATTAATAATAGCTATCCTGACTGGTTTGAGATGGTATCTCATTATGGTTTGGATTTGTACTTCTCTGATAATTAGTGATGTTGAACATTTTTTCGTATGCTTGTTGTCTGAATGTCTGTCTTCTTTTGAAAAATGTCTGTCATGTCCTTTGCCCACTTTTTAATGGTGCTTTTTGTTTGTTTGTTTGTTAATTTGTTTGCCTTCCTTATAGATTCTGGATAGTAGACCTTTGCCAGATGCATATGTGTAAATATTCTATCCCATTCTGTGAGAGAGATTTCTCCCCTGTGAGAGATATTTCTTTCATTCTGTCTGTTTACTCTGTTGATAGTTTCTTTTGCTGTGCAGAAGCGCTTTCATTTAATTAGGTTTCATTTGTTCGTTTTTGTTTTTGTCGTAATTGCTTTTATTGTCTTCTCCATTAAATTTTTGCCAACACCTGTGTCCAGAATGGACATGCTGTTTTGGTTACTGTAGTTTTGTAGCATAGTTTGAGGTTGGGTGATGTAATGCCTCTAAGCTTTGTTCTTTCTACTTAGGATTGCCGTGGGTATTTAGGGTCTTTTTTGGTTCCATGTGAATTTTAAAATAGTATTTTCTAATTCTGTGAAGAATGTCATTGATAGTTTGATAGAAATAGCATTGAATCTATAGATTGCTTTGGGAAATATGGTCATTTGAACAATATTCATTATTTCTACCCATGAGCATGCAATGTTTTTTCATTTGTTTGTGTCATCTGTGATTTCTTTGAGCAGTGTTTGTAATTCTTATTGTAGAGCTCTTTTACCTCTCTGTTAGCTATATTCCTAGGTATTTTATTCTTTCTGTAGCTATTGTGAATGAGATTGTGTTCTTGATGTGGCTCTCAGCTTGGATGTTGTTAGTGCATAGAAGTGCTACTGATTTTTCTATATTGATTTTGTATCCTGAAACCTTGCAGAAGTTGTTTATCAGATCTAAGAGCTTTTGGGCAGAGTCTGTTGGATTTTCTAGGTATAAATTTTGTGTTTTTTTCACTCAAAATATGATTGTAAATAGATATGGCCTTAATTACTTTTACTCCTTTTTATAACAGGAAAAAAATTCAAGCAGTACAAAAGAGAATGAAAATATTTGTTTACAAACTCTTTCTCTGAAAGTTCCCCTCTCAGGAGCAATCACTATTATCTTTAATCACTGTTAGATTTTTGTGACTCCTTCCACAGATATTTATGCATAACAAGTATTTTGTTTGTTTTACACAAAAGGATTTGTGTTAAGATGCTTCTAGAAGAATACATTGGGTAGTCCTTATTAACCTTATAAGCATTTATGGTACATGACTTCAGTATAAACTCCCCTATGGAGTACTTGACTATAAGAAAAACCCTTTTTATTAGGTATGTAGTTACAAAACTTAAAATTTGCTAAAGAGAAAAGAGTCTAAGAATGATGGTTATTGAAAGGGCCATCACTTGTACCAATTGTGTTTTGAAGTATATATTTTACGTTTGTTTTTCCTACAGTGTCTCTGTGCTATGCTTTCCTGGTTACCAGGTAATAGACAAAATGAGAATAAAACTCTCTGGAGAACTGAAATGGAATTGTTTCTTATTGCAGATTTTCTCCACAGACAGCATTCATTGTCACCAGTTTCCTTAGGGCAATTTGGAAACTCAGAGGCCCTGAATATAAAAGATAATATATATTTAACAGATAGCTGGTACTTTCCTTTAAGTATCTCTTTATCTACTTACGATTATGGTATATTGTCTTTCAAAAACTGAATTTGGAAGGTAAATGGTAGAGTTAATTGGTTAGTAATAGCAATTACTGGCAGGAGTGCTGTGCAAGAGAGGTATAAAGACAGTGACACTTTTAAAAAATGAGACTTTGTTCTTAAGAGCAAGTCGAAATACAGGTTTCACAACTCTACTTTCAGTATTTTTTGGTTAAAAAAATTTTCCAACCATAACAAGAAGCAGGTAGGAGTGGGGAAGTAGCCTAGAGAAATGGAAAATGCTCTGCAGTAGAAATAGACTTGAGTTGTTTTCCCAGCATTCCTTCCACATACACAGCCTTGATCTTGACCAGTTTTCAACCTCTTCAGGTGTCAGTTTTTCTTTATTTGTTAGGCTGAGTAGTAATCTCTCATGTTCTTTCAAAATCCAACATTCTATCATCTTAGGAAGGAACTTAAAATAATTCGTCTCTCTTCATCTCAGTAAAAAACTGTGCATTTGACTTTGAGATTCTTGTTCAATAATTTATTAGGTCAAGATTGTTAATTGTATTTTTCAAATCCTTCATATTTCTTATATTCTTTCTAATTTAATGTCTGTTCTATCAACTATTGATAAGAGATGTGTTAAAATCTCTCACTATGATTGTGGGCTTTTCTACTTCTCTTTTCAATTCTTTATACATATTTAATCTAGGTTTTTAAGTTTATACAAATGTTCAATTGTTCAATCTTCCTGGTGAATTAAAACTTTATAATTTAAAATATGTCTCTTTATCTCCAGTAATGACTTTTTCTCTTAAAGTGTACTTAACTGACAGATTTGTGGATACATATATGTGTATGTACATATACATATAATATATATATGTATATATACACATATGTATAATATGTATATACATGTATATTTTATATGTATTCGTTTTTGGCTTACATTTGCATGGCATTTATTTTTTCATACTTGTACTTTTGTCGTTTCTTTATTTTTATGTTTAAGATGTGCCTTTGTAAGTAGTTTATGTTTCCATCCATTTCTGCTTCTATAACAAAATATCTCATATTGGGCAACTTATAAAGAGCAGAAATTTATTTTCTTACAATACTGGAGGCTGGAAAGTCCAAGATTAAGGCACCAGTAGGTTTATTATCTGGTTAGGGCTGCTTTCTGCTTCCAAGAAAACACATAGTGGAAGTGGCAAATGGTGTGTCCTTATGTGACAGAGTCAGAAAGGCAAAAGGGGTCACCTGGTTTCCTCAAGTCCCTGTGTATGGATACCAATCCCATTCATGAGAGAAAAGCCTACATGAGTTAATCACACTCTGAAAGCGTCACCTTTTAATAGTATCACATTGGAGCTTACATTTCAACATATGAATTTAGAGGAACACATATATTCAAAACATAACAGCATATATTTGCGTGTTTTTAGAAGTCTGCTGTGACATTGTTTCTTTTTCTTTCTTTCTTTCTTTCTTTTTTTGATACGGAGTCTTGTTCTGTCACCAGGCTGGAGTGCAATGGCGTGATCTTGGCTCACTGTAAACTCCACCTCCTGGGTTCAAGAGATTCTCCTGCCTCAGCCTCTCAAGTAGCTGGAACTACAAGCACGCACCACCATGGCTGGCTAATTTTTGTGTTTTTAATAGGGATGGGTTTTAAGCACATTGGCCAGGATGATCTGGATCTCTTGACCTCATGGTTAACCCATCTCAGCCTCCCAAAGTGTTGGGAATACAGGTGTGAGCCACTGTGCCCGGCCATGACATTTATTATAATTAGAGGTCTAATTAGGTTTCTTACTACGTGTTTTCTATTTGTTCTATGTATACTAAGATCTTTCTAACTTTTTTGGTGCCTCTTTTTGTATTGAGTTTTTAAAATTATTTTTACCTTTATTATATTAGTAGTTATATACACTTTAACTCTTCTTTTACTGTTAAATGTAGGTATTATAACATGCGGCTTTGATTTACTAAAGTCTAATATAAATTTTGCTTTTATCCCTTTCTTGACAATGCAAGTATCATAGTATATTTTAACTCCATTAAGCCTTCTTTCAACTTACCATTTTCATTGTTATAATTTAGGTTTTGAACCTCTGCACTTCAGTCTGGGACCTTTTTTAGCCTAAAGAATACCTTTCAGTATTTCTATTTTGAAAAGTTTGCTGGTGGTGACTCAATTTTGTCTGTCAAAATCTATTTTTTACTTTATTCTTCAAGGATAGTTACCCAACTTTAGACTTCTAGATTGGTAGCTAATAATCTCGATTTCCACAAAGTTTGGACAAAAAGTACCTGGTTTAAGATGTACCAGGAAAGTTAAGGAAAGGTGCTTGGAATTGTTGACCATGATGCAGAAAGTCTTATAGCATATTCTACAGATTGCTAGTTTCATGGACTTCCCTAACAAGAAAAGGACTCCACGACCTCACAATCTCATGAAAACATGCAACCTGTATCTCACTTGTTGGAATTCACTGTGCATTTTAGAGGCTGCTGTTATAAAATCCATTTAACTTTGTTAATTCAGCATTACACAAACATATTTGATTAGGAAGCTGTCATTCTGAGTAAACACTAATAAATATTTCAAGTACCTGGTGATATAAACCGTGCATTTCTGGGAATGCTTCTTTAAGGGCTTAAGGACACTGTAGCTCTGGGGTGCAAATAACAATTCCTTACTGCATGAGGTTTTTTTTTTTGGTTATTTGTTTGTTTGTTTTAAAAGTTTAAGCTATTCTTTGTCATCTAAATTCTTTAAAATCTGTTATTCCAATTTCTGGCTGTGGATAAAGTCTTCCAAGGAATTCAGTTTAATGATTGCTCTCACAAGATAGGATGACTAGTAAATACAATCAGTTCTGATGCAACTAGGTAAAGGCCTTATAAATTCAGATTTGCACTGAGTTAAAGACATTCATAATCTGTGCAGAAAGGGCCATCTTGATAACCCACTTTTTTTGTGAAATAAAGAAACAGGCTATTATATTCACTGTACTCTGAGGACTTCATTAATTCAGGAAGGGCGTGGGAGAGACAGTAAATCAACCTTATCTGAAAATCTGGTGGGATTTATTTATAAAGCAATATATTGCATCCTGATTTTTGTTGTTGTTGTTCTTCAGACATCTGTGACCCTTTCATTTAAGTGTTCATGAAAAATGGGACATTTTCCTATCATCTTGCTCTGCTTTCTTTTCTGTCTTCAAGCCTAGCTGGCATAAGATCTGATACTGGAAATTACCACTAAAAACATCCCAAACTTCTTGTATCCATCAGATGCCATAGAGAAAGCAGAGACTCTCAGACTAGGTGCACATGGACAGTGTTGCTGGTGACCTTAAGTGATTAGAGTACCTAAGCAATGGCTTTGGGCACCTCAGCCAACAAAAGAGCTGCCTCACATGTCAAAACGTGCCAGTGTGGTAGCCACGAGCTTCCGTTCTCTTTTCTTTCATTGGGGATTTTCAAGGAACTCAAAAAGCAAGCCCTCATTGCAATCCCCTTCTTATCTCTGATGCTGCACACATGCAGCTCTGACACGCATTATATTATTAGTTCCTACTTTCTCAATTTTAATTAAAAACAGAAATGAATTATTTTAATCTACCATTTTTAAGAGTCAGCATTATTGCATGTGGTTATCCACTGAAATGGGGTTGGCACAGAAAAATAATGATGTTTAAAATATTATCTCTACTATTTTAGTTTGCTCTCCAGGCAAATCTTAATTTAGTCCAAAAATCTCTTTACACGTGATCCTAAGTAAATGGGCATTTATTTAGTCGATCAGGAATCTAGATGTTGACCTTTCAAGTGTTATTTGAGCTGTCTTCTGTCATCAAAAACCTTAAAATCTTTTGGCATTTATAACTATACAGTTTTTTAAAATCCCACATAAAAACAACATCATTTATAAGTAGAGTGGCTATCTGGCTCTGTATTTTGCCCAGGACAGCCCTAGTTTATCCCTGTTGTCCTGGGCCAATCATGAATAGTGACCTCTTTCATTTTCAGAAGTGTCTTGATATGGAGAATAAATTGTATGGTTACCCTATTTATAATACCATTTAATACAATTATAGAAATTATTAGGAAGCAAAGAATTAATCATTTTGGTATTTAAGGAAAATAGCAGTTTCCAATTCATCCATAAACACTTTCAACTAAGTCCATGGTTCTGATTGCACATCAGAATCACATTTACACCACTCACAGACCATTTGTATACAAATCTCTGGGAGTGGGGCACAGGCATCAGTTTTTTTAAAGATTCACAGGGAATTCCAATATGCAGTCAAAATTGAGAACCACTGGATTATGTAGTTCGTACATTTAAACTGGCTTTTTTTTGGGATTATTCAAACTCGTTTTAAATAATTTTTTTTAGACAGCATGCCTATTAGAAATTAGAAATTCTAATTTCTGATAAATTAGAAACTTGTTAAGTGTGTATAATAGACCAAATCAATAAATGCTTTTGAAGCAACTACTCTAAGTAATTGATCAAATGCCTTACTGGCCAATTTAATCACAAAGATAATTCTAAAAATGCAGCTATTTTTGGTTTCTTGTTTTTTTTGCTACCTTTCTGCTAATAGTTAAATAAACATTTGAGTAGTGAATGTGTATATTGGAACTTTGCTTATAAATGGTTGATGTAGTTTCTCAGTTAGTATAGATAAAAGGCAATTCTAGAGATGAATATTGTCTTGAGTGAGTTAAAGTAACTCATAGGAAATTCAGGGATATCTGGTGGTTCAGAAGATTCTGTAGAGAAATAAACAGAGATGTGTTGAAGTGTCTTTATCCATTTGGGGATGCTATAATAAAGAATCTTAGACTGGGTAATTTATATAAGAACAGAAATTTACTGCTAAAAGTACTGGAGATTGAGAAGTCCAAGATAAAGACATTAGCACATTCTCTGTCTAACAAGGGCTTGCTCTCTGCTTTAAAGATGGCACTTCTTGCTTGATTCTCATGTAACAAAAGGTGCAAAGGTGGAGCCCTTATGACCTGATACCCACCAAAGGCTCCCAGTTTAATACTGTCACATTGGATATTAGGTTCAGACATACAAATCTGGGGAAGACAGCAACATTTAGAGTATAACACTGAACAATCATCATAGTGTAAGAGTTGTCAGCCCAGGGGAATGGGAGCTACAAAGGGTTTAGGGGTGTTTTACTGTGGGGGACAAAGATTAGCACGATGACTTTCATCTAGGTAGTTCCTAGAAGGCACCACGATAAGATAACTCCTCAGGACAGACCTTGCAGTGAGTTGGGATAGAAGAAATTCTGTGCTTATAGTTGCCATACATATGCGTTACATACTTCAGAAGAAAGGGAGAGCCTTCAATATTAAGTTTTTACTGTTTAAAATAACTCTTTACTATTTAAAAATGATTTTATTAAGCTTATGATTAATTCACAGCCCCTGTAAATCACTACTTTTATTCTGGATGTGTTTAACATATTACTGCTTCATTTTATTTTGATTTAAAGACTGACATCTTCTCTTTACTCTACCCAATTATTATGCTTTGAAGAAACTGACAAATTACATGAAGGTTCTCCATGAAGTCAAGGTCAGTTTGTTCTACAATTTTTTTAGAGTAGCTGATGTTTTATAATAAAATTTCCTCTGACATCTTAAGGTGAAATTGTTGAGCTGTATTAAGATTACATGACTTCAAAAAGACACAGACTAAGCATTTGAAAGATCTCAAAACTCAATATAATGTACCATACGTTAGAAGGAATTTATCTTAATTCAAATATGCTTTTAAAAAGGTAGAAATTAATTTCTTTGAAGAATTTATTTTAATAAAAGATGCTTTTGGAAGATCAGTTTTACCCAAAGCATATATGAATAAGCTGATTTTAGCCTCTTTCACTTGTGACCTGATATTCATATAATGAAATACATAGGTCCAGGGATGATTTAGTGGGCACTGAGATTTTGAAAATGAATGTGTTGAAAAATAAATAAATATTCTAGGACAGTGGTTCTCAAAGTGTAGTTGCTGGACCAGCAGCATTGGGATTACCTGAGAACTTATTACAAATACAGGTTCTTTATCCTCAACCAAGACCTTCTCAATCATATCTGTGGCATTGTGGCTATGACCCTCTTTTAACAAGCTTTCTAGGTGATTCTGATGCATCCTGAAGTTTGAGATTTCTAGGGACTGAACTGCGAGGTGAGTGAGATAAGGAGGAAATTATTTGGTAAAGCTAGATGATGTGGAATCTTGACTAGTTTTACCATGTGTCTTTAAGAATTCATTTGTAGAATGCATTTTAAAGACCATATGTGCCCATGGATGGTTATAATTGCTTATTGTAATAGAACAATGGGATAATTTTTATGAGCAAATTTACATGTAACTTATGTGCATCTGTTTCATCTTGCTTAATTTCTTTTTTATTTCTCTCAATGAATAAATGCAGTTTACATTTTAACAATAAATATCTAGCTGACAGCTGATCCTTTGAATGTTTCGTTTCTATTTAAGTTATATGGATATTTATAAGTTTTTTTAATATAAAAATTTATTGGATACCTAATTTCTTAGATAAAGCCTCATAAGACTGAGCAGTGGTTTTCTGTGATTCTTTTACTTCTAATATCAGTTTTTCCTAAATACATAATAAATACACATAAACATACATGTATATTTCGTGTAAATACACATTAAAAATATGCGGTGTCTAGCACATAGGAAGCATATCATCCAACAAAATAGACAAAGCTCTTGCCCCATGGCTTACTTTCCATCAAACATCACATAATATAAACCAAATTTAAAAGTGAAAGTCATAAGAAATACTTAAACTGGTGACCTTTATTTTATTGTGATAGACCCTTTTAGGGGATTATTTGTCTATTAGTTATAAAGATGACATTGTCTGTAATCTATCTTTGATTTGAGGATCTGTCTGAAGATCTCATCTGAGTTCCTATCTGTAGTCTCTGGCCCCAGGTATCCAGTAACTGTCCTTTGCTTCTTTGATCAGTATTTTTAACTATAAGTTCAGCAGTGGTAGACTCAAAGGATTCAAATAATTTACAATAGAAATGCCATGTGAGTCCAGCCATTTTTGGCTGGGGCTTTTCTGAGACATATGTGTCAGGACGAGGGAGAAAAAATGCTTGATAAATATGTAGGTGCTTAGAGGGATGAAGAGAAGATCTACAGCACATAATAACTTCATCTTCTCAGGGATTGGCTCTTTGTCCATATAGAAATTGTGATTTTAGTGGATTTTAAAATTCCTTCTTTCACAATATGAAAGTGATCATGTGATTTTGTTTTCAAAGAATACTCAGTTGCCTGTCCTGGAGTTTCATATGATCGTTTGTCTGCATATGGTGGATCTAGAGAGGACCTGTGGTCTTCCTGAGTCCACGAGGCCCCATCCCACCTGTGTCTTTTCAAGCACCCCCTTGATATTTCAAAGGCAATTCACCATTAATTGCAGGATATGGAGAAATTCTTCCATTATTACTGTATTTGAAATCATTGTTGCAGTCAATGCCAAATACTTTGGTTACATTCTCCCTCTACCATAATACTAGCATTGTGGATATTTCCTACATACACTGCTTAAAAAAAAAAAAAGATCAGTATATTCATGGTATGTAATTGTCTTCAGAGAAGCTGAACAGAGACCCACGTGGGTGAGGACTGTACAGAGATACTCATGTGGCTGAGGACTTTACAGTCTTTTTGTACAGAGACTGTACAGATATGATCTATACAATAATGAGTACTGGGTGAAGAGCCCTTTTGACAAAGGTAGCACCTGGGCCAGCCGGGATAGAAGATAGTGGCTGAGAAAAAATTTCCTTAACTGGAATATTCCAAAGTAAAGGGAATTATTTTCCAGCAATATTGTCCATAAGGAAGGGGAAACTAGATTAACTTGTCCAGGTTGAGCCCTTAGAGAGCCTGAAGTGCTGAGACAAGCAGGAAGCCAGTGCTAAACAGTGCCTCAAACCAGGTGGGCGGGAGTCTCCTTCCATGGGTTTTTACTTGGATGAGCCAACAAAGTCGGCTGTAAGAACCGCAGGAGTTAAGTACTCAATTCATTTTCCAGCTGGATGTGAACATGGGGGAAAGAGACTCTTGATGACCCAGTGGAAGTGGCAAGTCTATATTTTTGTATTTTACTTGAACTCTCATATATTGCCATTTAGGTATTGGATTTGTTTAAGTATCACCTGACTAATGAGATTTTGAGATTTCATGGATGGAAATTCCTTTCAGTAGCAGAGTTCCTAAACCAGTAGGTTTGGCTTTTTCCCATGGCAGCTGGATTCCAAGGTAGGGAGTAACTCTGGGCAGGCCCATTTCCCACTCCAGCTCCAGGGTCCTTGTGTGCCTTTGGATAAAAAGGCAGTGAGGACGGGTGGTGTGGACAACACAGAGTTCATGATTCATGGACACCTAGTGTCTGCCTTTGGGGATGGGTGGGAGAATGGACGCCTTCTTCAGCTCCTTCAGTTCCTTGGGATGACAGGTGCTTGGCTGCTAGGCCCTTTGCTGGCAGCTTCTTTCTGATCATATGTATTTTCTATTCCATCCCTCTGCTGACATTTTCACCTGTCTGCAGAAACCACAATTAAGGAGTTTATAGTGTTTTGTAGTTGTAAGAGGATGAGATTTTTTACAACCTGCCTATTGTTTAATTTTTTCAGAAATCCATCCTTTGATGAACTTCTTTGTGACATAGATATAAACCTATAGGATGGCCTATGTAATAGTATGCATATGTTTAAACATCAAACAAGACAGCTTCAAGGGGGACTGAGATTCATTTTATATTGATACAGTCTGTAAGAGAACTATTTTATCATTACTTGTTTAATAGGAAAAAATCTATAAATAAGGAAATAATTTTAATTTTTGTTCTGAAATGTAAACAATAAAGTTCCTGGGAATTGTATGCAATTTTAACAGGATTCTGAGTATTGCAGAGTTGTAGGATATGTTTAGAGCTAGAGATCACCTAAGCCAGTCCTCTCATTTTTCATAATAGAAATGTTGGCTATGATTAAATATCTTTCGAAATACTGATAAAAAAAAGCCAACCCCAATATGAACATATGGCTCATCAGTTCAATTGTGTAACTACTCTGAAATATTCACCTGTTAGAGTAAATTGAACACTGAGTAGTATTTATCATATATTCTGTAATTTTAGCTATTTTAAAGTATGTCCTTTAATCCTCCTTGAACAAAGTTTTCATTCCTTCCTTCCTTCCTTCCTTCCTTTCTTTCTTTCTTTCTTCTATGTTTTTAAAGATAGGATCTTTTTCTCTACATTCATGCTGGAGTACAGTGAACTGATCATAGCTCACTGTAGTCTTGAACTCCTGGGCTCAAGTGATTCTCCCACCTCCACCTCCTGAGTAGCTGGGACTGCAGGGGTGCACCACCTTGCCTGGCTATTTTTATTAAAAGTTTTCTGTGGAGACAAAGTCTCACTATGTTGCCCAAGCTGGTCTTGAACTGTTGACCTCAGCAGTCCTCCCGCCTTGGCCTCCCGAAGTGCTGAGGTTACAGGTGTGAGCCATTGCACCTGGCCCACACCAAATTTTATTATCTTAGTGTTACGGTCTCATCTCTGAGCATACTAATTTAGATGTGTTTGGAAACAAGTTACTTTTGTTTACAAGGCATGCAACTAAAAATATAGCCCATCCCTACATGTAAAAAGGTCATAATCCAAAACTATTTGAATTCAGAAAGCAATTCCTTGTAGGAACAATGTTAGAAGTGACAGTTAAATTCCCAGTTTAGCCTCCAAAATTCCAAATTTTTCCACTTGTGATCTAGTTGCAGTTCTACTAATTTATGGCAAAATTAGAGAGCAACCTGTTGCCATCCAAATACTTGGTGAGAGATGATTTGTTTTACATTTGGTGCTTGAGTAAATTAGGGGTGATGAGGCAGCTGAGGGCCATGTCTGCTGAAACGTCTGTTGTTATTTCTTTGTGTCTTTTATTTCATGGCTTTTCTTTTCTTTGATATAAATGTGTAATTGGTATACCTAGGCTGGTGTGTTTATTTTTCTCACAAATTGAACAGAGAAGTTAGGAAGAGAAAGATAAATTTATATGAGATAAAAGGTCAAGAATTGGAAAAGAGTAAGGAAAGGAAATGTAAAAAGGTTACTGCCTGAGATACTTTGAAGGGGAGAAGGGTTTGGAGGGGAGTGAATTATTTCTCTTTGAAGAGTTAACGGGGAGAGACATGGTCTTTACCAGATTTGTAAACTAACCACCAGGCGGTGCTACCGTATCTGGACAGCTTAGTTGCTTTGTAGGATGTGCTGAAAGTGTGCTGTGGGTGCAGAAGTGATGCAGTGGAGTGAAGTAGGGACCATAGAGCTTCCTGTTCACATGTCAGTTGTGAACACCCTATATTAAGAAGCCTACTGAGTGTTTATTAAATTAGTGAGTGATGATTTATCAGCAAGTATTTGTATTTTACCAAAATCAATTTAAAATGTTTTAAAAATTTCTTAAAAATGTTTTTCTTCTCGTTAAAAGAGGCTTCACTGTTTTAGTTATCAATAAATAAGATTAAAATTTTATGGTCTAACTCTCTATTTTCATAGAATTGTTATTTTTATGTGAACTTCTGCTTTTAAAAAGTAAGATAGCTTCATATCTAGAGAATACTTTTGTGAAAGTTTGGGATACCATGCAAAAGGCACAGTCAAAAAGAACAGAAAAGAAAATGGGAAAGATTAGCGATCCCAAGGTGAAGGGAACACAAATATTGAGACTAATCAGATAGAAAATTAGTTTCTTTGTTGTTGGTACCATTTGCACTTAAAACTACTGAGACTTGAGAAAAACTTGCAAGCTAATATGAGGCAAAGGGGGATTTTCCTAACATGAAAGAGAAGACTGGATAGATCTTGACTTTCCATTTTATTCTATTTTAAATGAAAAATAAAAGTACTTTTTTGGTAATTTCTAAAAGTTCTTGTCAGAATATTTAGAATGTGTATGCCTATTTTTACTGTAATTGGTGTGAGACCATATGAAAATAAGATATAGAGATAAAATAATTTGTTGTTAGTAATTTTGTGATGTGGAGTTTAAATTGGGGAATGTTAATTTTCTAGTGTTAATCTAACACTGAATGTGTTTTTCAAGTCAATGGGTAAATAGCAATTATATTTAGAAAATGATAACAAAGAACTTTCAACAAAGGAAAGAAAAGAAAAGGCTTTGTTAGCATGAAGAACTAAGTTTGCAGCTACTTGCCCAGACAAAGAATGAACCCTCATTTAGGTTTCAATTGATTGCAGAGTAGACCATCCATAGAAGAAGGTTTTCTAAGGAAGATAATGTAACAGCAGGAAAAACATAATTTTGTGCCTCTAACCACAAATTGCCTCCACATTAGTGGCAGTTCTTTTAAAAAAAACCCACCAAGTATTCTCATTTGTCTTTAATCTAGGTATTTCTCTCTCTCTCTCTCTTTTTTTTTTTTTTTTTTTTTTTTTTTGAGACAGAGTTTTGCTCTTGTTGCCCAGGCTGGAGTGCAGTGGCATGATCTTGGCTCACTGCAACCTCTACCCTGTGGTTTCAAGTGATTCTCCTGCTTCATTCTCCAGAGTAGCTGGGATTATAGGTGCCTACCACCACGCCTGGCTCATTTTTTTTATTTTTAGTAGAGACAGCGTTTCACCATTTTGGCTAGGCTAATCTCGAACTTGTGACCTTGTGATTCACCCACCTTGGCCTCTCAAAGTGCTAGGATTACAGGCCTGAGCCACTGCACCTGGCCAAACTTGTGTATCTCTTTAGAGTATAGTAAGGAAAAAAAATGCCACTGGGAAATGAGAAAGCTACGTGTGTCCAAACCTGAACTTTCTCCTAGATCTCATGCCTATCTACGCCTTTACTTACTGGGTATTATCTTCACTTGGAATTTGCACATGCATCTTTGAACTGTTACGTCTGAGACATTTCTGATCACCACAGAGTTTTCCAGTGAATATTCTGATTATAATGATTTACTTTTTAGTTTCTTGTTTGGACTGTGCTCTGTACACTTTCTCCTCCTTCTTTGAACTGTTGCCTACCCATCCCCACCTCACCCCAGCCCACCCTTGGATTGCCATGTCTGCATTCACACGATCTTGTGCTATCCTTCCTCTGTTTCTGCCATTCCAGCTCTTATCACGCCATTTGCTTGTTAATATTGCCCACTGGAATGTAAGCTGTGTGATAGGGGGCCAAATTTACTTTATCAATTGCTGTATCATTAGCAACTACCCATGCCTGGCATATGTTAAATCAGTAACATTTGTTGAATAAAACAGAACAAAAACTTCATATTTTTGGCAAAGAATTGTCATAAACAGCACAGCAGATACAAAAGGCGGGTTGGATGAATCTTGCTGGACCACCAGCCCGTCACTGCCAATGGAGGAGAACAGCAGTGGGTGGGTGAAGGCAGATGAGGAGTGAGAGGTGGGAGGTGGCGGTGGTCGTGGAGACAAATGACACAGAACATCAGCTTCTTCCTGGTGGGTAATGGAGCTTTCCCCGACAACCTCCCCCCTACCCCTTTCTCTTCCTATTCTCTCTAGTTCTAATTATCACCAGCTGGAGCCACTTAATCCTAGCAGTTTACATGTTACTAAAGCATCTGCGAGAATGCAGTGCAGGCTTCAGCCAGCACCAAAACAAATACATTCTTTTTTCTGATTTTGCTTGCTATACCTTTTCCTCTTAGAATTTATTAATCTGAGGGATGGGAAAAATGACCCAAATTAAATTACTTATTAGAGATATGAGTCTGTTTCCTTGTGGCACGTCCCCCAAACTGGTCTCATCTGGGCTCATCCTGAATCGCATTTGATGCGGCACCACTTTTCCGTTTATGGATTTAAATTCCAAAAATTAAGGAGAAAAATAAATGTATATATTCATCAAGATGCCTGTCTATCTATTCTCCTGAAAGAAACCAAAAGGGGGCTTCCAAGGACCAAATTCATGTGAAAAAGACATTCTGTGAATTAGGGAGTTAGTGTTCAACTTCTAGATTTTGACCTTTGGATATTTAAGACCTTGGAAGACATTGGAAATTAGTTGATTGCCCATGATCTTTGAACACGTAGAACTACTTTGGTGACTGCTCAGCCCTTCCTCTCCCTGTAGTGCCTCCCATACATCCTTTGCCTGGGTACCTTTTAGGTGACCTGTGAGACTTATCTCAGCAATCACTTGAGCAGTCTATCGCTGCTCTCTGAGACACTTCTGTAGCACTGTGTCCACCACTATTCCCCCACACCACCATGCTTCGTTTCCTGACACAATATGTCTCTTCAACTAGTTATCCTCAGAAACTCTGGAATATTTCAGAAAGCAGCCTGAGAATTTCTCTCTACCCGATTAGTCAGGCAGCAGTGACCATTCTCACAGAATTTATCATCAGTGCCCAAAGAGAGTAGAGCTTGACTCACTTCCTTCTGCCCTATGCATTCTAGTTCCCTTTTCAATGCTGTGCTGGCCCCAGCTGCAGCCGCAGCCCTCTTTAGTATTAAGATGGTGTCTGTTGGCCAGGTGTGGTTGTTTATGCCTGCAATCCCAGCAGCACTTTGGGGGGCCAAGGTGGGACCTGAGGCCAGGAGTTTGAGACCAGCCTGGCCAACATGGCAAAACCACATCTCTACCAAAAATACAACAAAATTAGCTGCGTGTGTTGGCACATGATTATAGTCTCAGCTACTCGGAGGCTGAGGCACGAGAATCATTTGAACCCAGGAGGCAGAGGTTGCAGTGAGCTGAGATCCCACCACTGCACTCTGGCCTGGGAGACACAGCTAGATTTTGTCTCAAAAAAAAAAAAAAAAAAAAAAAAAAAAGTGTGTGTTGAGCACAGCCTGTCTCAAAGAGTGAGCTCATGGACTTTCCTTCCGAGAGAAGACTAAACAAGCTATTATGAATGTCTGGTTCCCCCAAATTCATATGTTGAAGTACTACACCCCAATATGATGGTGTTTGGAGGTAGGGCCTTTAGGAGGTGATTGGGTTTAGATGAGGGGAAGCCCTCCAGATGGGATTAATGTTCTCATGAGAAGAGGAAGAGACCAGAGCTCTTTGCCAGGTGGGGACATGGAGAGGGGTGGTCATCTGCAAGCCAGGAAGCGGGCTCTCACCAGGGACCAAATTGATTGGCACCTTCATCTTGGACTTTCCAGCCTTCAAATCTGGGACAAATAGCTATTGTTGAAGCCACCCAGTGTATGACATTGTTAGACCAGCCTGTGCTGAGACACAAGCCAAAGCTCACTTGGATACAGCTTTGGAACACTGCTGCAGGGCCAGCTGGCCAGGTTGGAATGCCAGTTCCAACATAAAACACTGGGGACATTTCCTAACTTGTATGTGTCTGTTTCCCATCTGTAAAATGGGGTGGCTAATTACATCTACCTATACAGTTGTTATGAGGAATAAAGGAGGTAATCCATGTAAAGCACTCAGAGCAATACAGGGCACAGTAAGAGCTCAGCACGTGGTAACCCGTAATACCTGTTATCCTACAGCTGGACATGGAGCAGCACTGACTGGTGAATGCGACCATCGTCACTCGCTCCTGGCTCTGGCAACTCTGCTGACATTCCTGCATCCTGGGATATACAACACATACACAGCCATAAACTCTATGAGTCTGTTGCGCTGCGGAGAAGCCGCCGAACAGCATAGCTCCTA
This sequence comes from Saimiri boliviensis, assembly GCF_048565385.1. NCBI lineage: Eukaryota > Metazoa > Chordata > Mammalia > Primates > Cebidae > Saimiri > Saimiri boliviensis. Next base: position 69,881,653 of record NC_133456.1, read on the forward strand.
CAATAGATCCCTCTCCCTCCCATAACTCTCTGAACACGTCTTTCCTTAGTATCCTCCCACAGGCCCACTGTTTAAACATTCTTATTTCTCCCCAAATACAGAAAAGTGGTTGAAAGCACCTGGGTCCCAGCTGCTGTCGTAAAGTCCACATCTAAGCATGCCACTTACCCTGTTTGAAAACACCTTTGACGCTTTCTCATCTCCAATGGGATAAAATGTAAACATCCTAGAATGACTTTCCTGTATATTTCCTTACGTTGTGCTGCTGCCGTCTCATGGCTTTCCTCCCCATTGCTCTTCATTCTCATGCTTGCTCACTTCTCACTTTGTTACCTCCACATATTCTGCACCCTCTCCCCTCTACTAAGAAAGTTGTTTTCTTTGCCTGGTTATCTCTTACTATCCTTGAAGATTAAACTCAAATGTCCTCTTTTGGCTGGGTGCAGTGGCTCACGCCTGTAATCCCAGCACTTTGGGAGGCTGACGTGGGTGAATCACTTGAGGTCAAGAGTTTGAGACCGGCCTGGCCAACATGGTGAAACCTTGTCTCTACTAAAGTACAAAAATTAGCCGGGCCTGGTGGTGGGTGCCTGTAATCCCAGCTACTCGGGAGGCTGAGGCAGAAGAATCACTTGAACCTGGGAGGTGGCAGTTGTATTGAGCCGAGATTGTGCCACTGCACTCCAGCCTGGGTGACAGAGCTAGACCCATCTCAAAAAAAAAAAAAAAAGTCCCCTTTAATGGTTTCTTTGACATTTTTAGCTGTTCACTTGTCTAATACAATTTTTACACCTACTTCTTTCTGGGTAGGGATCTTCGGTAAGAGAGAAAACTTAAACTCCGTTTAAAAGTTGTCTGCAGTGTCCTCTGTAGGGGAGGAGACACATATCACCTTGGAAAGATTATTTTTGTTCTGTGAAAAATTATTCAGGAGGCTCTTTTCAATTATATTTTGGGGGCTGAACTTGTTTGTAACTGCTGGGAAGAGGTTCTGAATCTTTTCCTAGAGAGAAGTATGTATACCTTTCTTCCTCTCCTATACATTATAGTGTGGCTATATAATCAAATTAACTATGTTTTGCTCAATTAGTAAATGGACTTTAGGGGTGAGTGCAATGATTTCTCTCTGTGTTAAATTGGTAAAATTCCATGTGGAAAGCACTGCTGTATGAAGGCTTTTTCCTAAGTACAAAGCTATGATATTAGCATGCTATTGTGAGGTTCAGTTTCTTCCTATAATTTTGTGTGTGAAGTTTGCCTTTTACTGTTTGTGTTTTATTTACTCTATTTACTGTGGAGATGTTCTTAGCTACACATTTCTAAATTCCTTAGGTTTCCCACTTTATTGCTTTGTAACAACCAATTTGGGGTTTATAAGAGATGATATGTAATTTATAATGAAGTCAAATGTGTTCATCTTTATTTTTCATTTCAATTATAGTTATCAAGAATCATAAAAATGTACATTCATAAAATACTATACCATCAGCAAAGATTTTTATAACAAGATATGGAACTTCAAACAGAAGTTCTATGACACGGTAGAATAAATGGTGGCATCGTTTTTTGAAATGTGAAAGCAGATCTTTTATATGTTGTATTTTTCTAGACTACTCCTGTGTTCTCCCAAAAAAGAAAGGGCTGGAGAGGTGAGAAGCAAACATTTTAAGTTCTGAAAATTATTATAGTAAAAATGGAGACTACCTAGATAATATATCTAAGATAAAAAGGCAAAAGGATAACTTTATTTTAGGGGGAGGCTCTAATTCCCATTTCGCTGTTTGGCTTAACGTCATGTGTGACAATGCTACCCTATTGTGAGGCTAGATGCAAAAGAATGTTTTCTTTGACAAAAATGTTCAAAGTCAAGTTATTGGAGTTGGGGGAGTCTCATTGAAAATGCATTTGTGACTTTTGTCATGGAAGGAAACTTGGTCATCTTCTCATTCAGCTTTTGGGAAGATCTGGTAAGGAGGAAGGACCTGAGCTGATCCACATCCTGAAGAATTTGAAGAAAGGAAAACATCTTAGTAGGGAGATAAAGGAAGGGCATAATACATGGACAAACTGTAGAGGTAAATACTCATCATCCAGGCTTGGAGGATGGCAAGTAGACCAGTCTGACTGGCCTAGAGATGTTTGGAATTTGACTATTTACTTAAAAGAGTGGTGGGAGAAGTTGGGACCAGATTGTGAAGTAACTAGAGTATTACCAACATAAAATGTTTACATCTTACTCTGTAGAAAAGAGGGAGGCATTGTTCTTGGAGGAAGACATGATGTCTTACTATTTTTCCCTCTGCTGTCTTTAACATACTACCTGGTATACTGAAGGCATTCAGTAATGCCTGAACTGAATGAATGAGTACAGGTGAATAGCTTCCATGACTCACAAGTTTCTATCTCCAACCTAGGTCTCTGCTTTGGGGTACAGAATGTATTCAGCATTCTGACATCTTCACTTGGCTGGCCCAAAGGCCATTCACCATTGATATGTTCCTCACATATTTCCAACCAAGACCTGATCTTCTTTAGTTGCTCCTATTTCAGTCAATGATCCTATTATCTGTCTAGTTATATAAATTAGAAACTCCAGCATCAGTCTTAATACTTCCTCTTACCCACCATATCCAAGATACCACCAAGTGGTACTTATTTCACCTTCTAAATATGTCTCAAATCAACCCACTTCTCTCAATCTTCACTGGTCAGTGCTGCAAACAATCCACCCCAGGATCACTGAACTCAAATTTGAACTGGCCTCTTTGCAAGCACTCTAATTTTCCTTCAGAATAATCTATGCAGCAACCAAAGAGATGTTTTTCTGTCAGCAAATATGATTATGTTCCTCCTAACTTAAAGGCTTAAGTAACTTCCTGTTCCTGGTAGGGTGAGACCAAATCTTCAACACGGCCTGCTGGTCCTTGACACTGTAGCCCCACTTCCTTCCCAGGCTTGTCTAGCTTTCTCTTTTACTGCTGTTTTTTCCTTGGGTTTCACTGAATCCTCATTTCTTCAGGCAAGTCTTTCTCACTCTGCTGACTAGATTGGTTCTCCTTCGTATGGAGTGCTATGTGCCTTGCTTTTGTAGCTACTATTATAGCTGAAACTGGTCATTAATTGTTTTCTTGGGTTATTAACATTCATTTCTTCCACAGATTGTGAGTTCTATGAAGGCAGGGTCTGTTCAACATTAAATTTCCAGCAGTTAACACAGCAACTGGTAGACATTCAATGAATTGAATTACTAATTACATAATTATGTATCTATATACATTTATATATACACACATAATCTAGTGGTGGCATGGGAACTCAACAGCTATATGAGGAATTGGAGACTGTTAGAACATTCCCACCTTCAGCCAGCACCGTGGTTCATGTCTGTAATTATGGTGCTTTGGGAGGCTGAGGCAAGGGTATCACTTGAATCCAGGAGTTGGAGACCAGCTTGGGCAACCTAGTGAGACCCCCATCTCTACAAAAAGTATAAAATAAGCCAGGCGTAGTGGCACATGCCTGGAGTCCCAGCTACTCAGGAGGCTGAAGTGGGAGGATCACTTGAGCCCAGGAGGTCAAGGCTGCAGTGGGCTATTACTGCGTCACTACCCTCCAGCCACGGTGTCAGAAGGACACCCTGTCTCAAAAAAAAAAAAAAAAAAAAAAAAAGAAAAGAAAAAATATTCCTACATGGTGTGACAAGAGTTTGAGCTGCCTCTGTAGCAATGGCAAGTGAAATCTTGGATGCAGAAGCTACTGTGAAGAAAGTGTTGAATAGAGAGGCAAGAACAACACAGTGAGCTCAATTTTCTGTAAACGGTGGTAATTTCTGGAAGTCTGCAAGAGAATTAGTGTGATATAGATGATGGCCACCCTTCTTTTCTCCCTCCCTTCTTTTGTCCCTCCCTTCCTCCCTCCCTCCCTCTCTCTGTCTCTCTCTCTGTTTTGCATACACACACACGCACACGCACACACACACACACACACACACACACACACTCAGAGAAGCATCCAGTTTGTGTGTGACAGGTAGGACTGAGGAGACTGATGTGGAAGCAGGCACATCTACACTGTGTTTATATTAAGACTGCCCTTTGATGTGCAGCTGTTGCATCTATTTGCAGAGTTTGGCTAATTTTTCATTTTAGTTTCATGTTCTTCCTGTTGTTTTAGCTCAGAAATAAACAGCATGCTCCAAGCCATCAATGAGGAAAGGGGCTAAAAAATGTCAGTTTTAGCGATGTCAAGTAGTCGGTGGTTTGTCGGCTCATAGTCAGGGTCCATGCTCATGGATTTACTACTGCTGGATATCCAGTTCACAAAATGTGAAGTACCCTTGGATTGCTGTGTGTTACAGAGGCCACGACCTAATTCTTACGAGGAACACAAGGGATATGCTTAGGAGTTAACTAAGTCGATTTTTTTTCTAACTTAAAAAAAATTATCCCAATCTTCAGTGTTTTTGTTTTGCATATTTTCTCCTAGTCTGTGCATTTATATATCTCTTTCATAGTTGTCTTTCCAATTTCATTTACTATTTTTCGCCTCACATACAAAATAGTTTCTCAGGTTTCTGTACATTCTTCCTAAGTATGCTTTTTCATGAATCCATGATATTTTAACAGATTTAATTATCTTGATTTATTTTATCGCTCTTCTACATTGACTGTTTTAGATTTATTCTCAAATTTTCACTGTTAGATGATGGTGTAGTACATGTAGCTTTTTTACTTTGCTAATTTATTTACCCAAGCTAAATTTTTCAATGTGGGAATTCTAAGTTAAATAGTACAGATCTCTTGAACTCTTTTTAAAACTTACTATAATACATTTTTAAATCAACACAAGAATTGTACATGTTTATGGGGTACACAGTGATGTTTTGGTACATATAATGTATAATGATCACATCAGGGTGACTAGCATATTCATCATCTCAAACATTTATCATTCCTTTGTGTTGGGAACATTCAATACTCTCCTTCTAGCTACTGGAAACTATATAATATGTTATTGTTAACTTTAGTTCATTCTGCAGTGGCATGGAACACTGGAACCTATTCCTCCTATTTAGCTTTGAACTCTTGACACATATTGTTAAATTGCTTTCCAAAGGGGTTATGACAATTACATACTAAAAGTTTATGAAAGCAAACAAATATATTTGTACAATGTCATGGACGATGTTCTTTTTTAGGTCATGTACAGCAAGTGGCATCTTGGGAGAGAAATATATGACATTATAAGGTTAAATTTGGGATTATGCTGTGGTTGGAAAATACAGAAACACAAACAGGTGAAAAGTCTTTGAAGGATGTAAAATGACATATCCAGAAATACAGGAAGCTCGGGAGATACTTAAAGATATTAAAGAGATATTAAAAATGGAAAACTAGTTGAGGTTGAGTGAGAGAGCTTCAAGAGAAGAAAGAAGTCTTTTGGAATGAGCTCTGTATTCATTTTCTGCGGCTGCTGTAACAAAGTACTATTAACTGTGTGGCTTAAGCAACAGGAATGTATCGTCTCACAGTTCCGGAGGCTAGATGTTAGAAACCAAGATACGGGCAGGGCTGGCTCCTTCTGAGGGCTGTACAGGAGAATCTGTTCCATGCTGCTGTCCTAGCTTTCGGTAACCTCCGGCAAACCTTAGCTTACAGGTCATGTTCTCTCTGTGTCTTCCTCAGTTGTCTTCCCTCTATGCACGGCTGTCTCTGTCCAAGTTCCCCCTTCAGTAGGGACACAGTCGTATTGGATTCGGACCCACTGTAATGGCCTCATTTTAACTTGGTCATCTGCAAAGACGCTATTTTCAAATAAGGGCACATTCTCAGGTCCTGGGGAAGTGTGAATTCGAATATACTTATGGGAGACTTGATTCAATAACACGCACAATTAACATGTACAAAATAACATGTACAATTATCATGTCGATTTAAAAATATAGTAAGTTTAAAAAAGAGTTCAAGAGATCTGTACTATTTAACTTAGGACTCAGTTCAATTCATAACAACCCTCAAATGCGAATGCATGAGCAGACAAGATGGATTAAGTGTGGTGCGATGGAAGCGAATGTGCTTTCAAGTCAGGCAGTGCTGGGTTCAGCCCCAATTCAGCTATTTATTGTTTCTGTAATTGTGAGATGTTATTTAATGTTGCCTCGTCTTAAAGTGGAACTAATTTTCCCTATTTTGCAGTGTTATGAATATTGGAGCTAATGAAAACAAAATATCAGTATAATGTCTGATCTCATGAGTGTTTGATAAGAGGTAGATTTAAAAATGTCACTCTTTAGGAAAAAAAATCTATCTTCAGAGGTGGTTGGGATTCCCTGGGGCTAATGGGCCAGAGGGAATGTGGAATGTCCCTTCTGAATGTAGATCTTGAACAGCACAGGTAATCTCTGTTTGGGGAAGACTTCTCCCAATGACCTTTTAGGATCCCAAGTGGTGGACAAAGTAAAACTGACTTAGATACAGATTGGGTCTGCAGCAATTACCAAAGTCTTTTTCTTTCTCTTATTTTCCTTTTCTCTGACAGCCTCCTTTTTCAGCTACATAGACACTTCAGATTTGATGACTGAAAATGACATGGGTGTCAAGGCAATCAGGAAGCTGAAGTGTAGGATTTAGTGATGTCTTGTTTTAGGTGCTAATTTTATTGGTGTGGATTTGACTTTAGTGAGCATCTCTAATAGTCTTCGAAAAGTGTTTTTTGAAAATAGAGACATACAATTGGTCAAGGATTAGGCACCATTTTCTGCACTGACTTGAGGTCAAGGAAAAATTCAGCCTGGGGGGTGGCAGATTGTGTTGAGTTTGACTGATGGCCTTTCTCCAGTAAGATGGATCACACTCCAAGTAGGAGGTAGTGAGGAGGAAACCCAGGACTTGCTCAAAATCCTGAATAATCTTTTGCTGAATGGATTTGAATAAGACAAAAGCTGAGGAAGAGACATTATTTGTATGTACAGTCTTTGGTCTTCTGGTTTCAACCTGAAGGTACAAAGAATGATCAATATAGTCTCAGGTAATAATGGAAGAAGATATAATGTTTATTTGGCAGGTGAGGAAGGGATAACTTTAGTGTTCTTAGATGAAGGTATTAGAGTAATATATGAACTTCCATTGGCATACCCAAATAGGAAGAGGTCTTTGTTCAGGAACAAAGTGGAACTACTCACATACTCTGTGTAACAGCTTCAAAGTCACCCGTTGGTCATTTGAATCCACCTGGTTCAGATATTTATCATTTACAAATGATTTAACTTGGGAATTTTAAAATAAAAGATACTAGAGGTCATTGAGAATGGCTGAAACAATGTTATGAAACAACCTGTGTAAGGCTTACTAAAGTTATAATAAACAACAACTCCTCCTAAGACTCTAAATGTCTCTTTCTAGGCTGCTGTCACTGGGAGATTAGTGAAAACTTTCAATGAGTTTACGTGAAGAGACACCTTTCCCTTGTCCAGGGTTCATTGCCTTTGTTACAGTTGTAGATGCAGCTGTGCACCATCTAGTTGTGGTTGTAGCTGTGGTCTGTGCTGGTTCACATTCTGTGTATCTTCTTTACTAGTTTTCTCATGACCTTGAATCAGAGTCTGAATGTTCCTAGCATAGAATTCTTAGCCTCACCAGTTGCTCTGAATTAGAACTTTAGGAGCACAATTTTGGCATGTGGAATGACACCTTGGAACTTGTGCTATTTTCCAGAGGGATGGAGAGGTCATCTCTGGTTTGATGAGAGACAATCTTCAGTCAGAGCTTAGAGTCAGACTGACAGGCCATCTTCTGAAGTCAGCAGCTATACCATGGGAGACACTGGATGTTTTTTTTTTTACTTTATGTTGACTCTTCTAAAATGCCTGTGAGTTTTGTCATTCTCTTAGTGTTCCAGGGACCTGGTGATCCACTCTGGGTTTTAATTGTGCTCAGAAGGCTTGAGCTTGGACTCTTGGTGCTTGACCAGTGACTAAGTCCTCATGTGAATTATGGGCCCACAAGAAGGCCTAACCATCTCAGCAATACCAGTAGGTCATCTGCACTTTATGCTCTAGTGGTCAAAGCACCGTATGAAGCACCTAGAAACCCTGGGTTCCTATAGCAAGAGATGTAGGCAAGGAAGCAGCCCGTTTTTTCTCTCCCACCCTGGGTTTCAGGGGAAGATACCCTTAAGGTCTTCATTCTTTTGTGGGATGTATTGAGTTGTCATCAGAAGCTGGAAGATAGGATCTTCCTGGACCACAGCTTTTGTTCAGAAAGTCTTAGGAAAAGGGTTGAGTCTCAGGATGTGACGGGACAGGATGGATGAAGAATGCTAGTCCTGGCAGTTGGGGCCTAAGGCCAGGGTCCTTTTTTTTTTTTAATCACTTTCTCGTGTTGCCTCTCTGCCCAGGTGAAAATCTGTTTCTTGCATACGGCACCCCTGATACATGTCCATTAGAAGGAAGGATTCTCTTTAATGAGCTCTGCTGCTTTATCTTTTTTATTTTTTTGAGATGGAGTTTCGCTCTTGTTACCCAGGCTGGAGTGCAATGGCGGGATCTTGGCTCACCGCAACCTCCGCCTCCTGGGTTCAGGCAGTTCTCCTGCCTCAGCCTCCTGAGTAGCTGGGATTACAGGCACGTGCCACCATGCCCAGCTAATTTTTTGTATTTTTAGTAGAGACGGGGTTTCACCATGTTGACCAGGATGGTCTCGATCTCTTGACCTCATGATCCACCCGCCTTGGCCTCCCAAAGTGCTGGGATTACAGGAGCGAGCCACCGCGCCCGGCCTGCTTTATCTTCTTTACAACAGCTTAGTTTAATTTTAATGCCACTGAAACTGTAACATTTTTCGTGCCTAATATCAATGGACAAATATAAAGTTATTCTTAATTTATTAATTTAAATGATATATTGCAAACTAAACTCTGCTTAATATGAAAACAAGTAATCACTGTGACTGTTGCTTTTTCGTTTACAAGAGTCAGGGTAATTGTTAACAATGTTCTTTAGAAAGTTCCCCCATATAATTGTGCCAGTATCATTTAATAAGTGATCTGTGATTTCCCCACAGATTTGAAATACCACTTTTGTTATATCTGCTCCCACACATACCTGATTTGTTTCTGGGCTCCATTTCTTTCACTGATTTATTTTTCCATTTCTGTACCAGAACAAAAATTTTTTAAATGTAACTTTAAGGCATATTTTGAATGTGAGGGACTTGATTTGATTATTTACTTTTAAATAATTTCAGCCAGTTCTACATTTATTCATTTGAAATGTCTTCTTAACTTAAAACAAATCTATTAGTGTCAATGAGAATTTTCTTGGACTTAAAATGAACTGCTAGATTAACTAGCAGGAAATTAAGTGTTGATATCCTCACAATATTAAATATTGCTATCAGTAACATGATATAATTCTTCGCTTTAGATACCTTCTTTTCTCTCCTTCAGCAAAATTTTATTACTTTCTTTATGCAAAGACTACTTTGTACATTTTTTCTAAGTATTTCCTTGCTCACTCACATTTTTTTAGAAAACTATAAAATTTTTATGATATCTTTGTTTTATAAATTTTCAATAATGATATGATCTTCTTTTGCCAGAATAGAAAAGTTATTGGTTTTGACGTATTTACCTTATATTCAAAATTCTAATAAACTATCTTAGCACCTCTAATTTTTAAAAATTGATTTTCTTGGAATTTCAGATTATCTTGGTTAGACAGTCATATCATCTTTAAATAGCTTAATCTCTGTCTGATATTTATGCCCTGATTTTCTTTTTCCTGATTAATCTTATAGTCTAGGACCAACAGAGTAATAGTTGTGGAGAGTGGGTATCCTTGTCTTATTTCCAGATGAAGTGAGAATATATCTGCATTGTATGTTCTCTTATCTTCTGTTAAATGCTTTTTTGTGTTGGAGGACTTTAAATTACAGAGGGCTTACTTATTCTTCAAAATTTTGATAGAACTTTCATATACAAATATCTGGGCCAGGTGTCTTGTTAGGGAATAAACTTTTGACTACATTTTCCTTTTTTTTTGTGATTATTGGTTTGAATTTTCAAATGTTCAGTCACTTTTTGCACCTTGGTAATTTAAATTTTGTTATATAATAATCCTTTCTTATAGTTTCAACCTTATTGATTAGGGCGTTTTAACATAATATTTTGTAATAAAAACTCTACCTTATAATTGCTTCTCTTCATCTTTTTATTATTTATGTCTTTGTTCTTTGTTGGTTAGACTTGTTAAATGTATTTACTTTTTTAAAAACAGGGTCCCAAATAGCCAAGATTACAGGTACATGCCACCTTGTTCTGGCCTACGCATTTCTGTTTTAGTAGTCTTTCCAAAAAACTAGCTTTATATTTTATTTTTAAGTCTGATGTTTTTGTTTGTTATTTTTTATTTCATGAATTTTTATTAACAAAGTTACCTTTTGATTTATTTTGTTGTCCTCTTTCTGGTTCATAAATTGAATGTCTGTTTTCATTTCATTTCTTTCTTTCTTTCTTTCTTTTTTCTTTTTTTTTTTTTTTGAGACAGAAAACTTGCTCAAAACTTACTGCCCAGGCTGGAGTGCAGTAGTGTGATCTCGGTTCACTGCAACTTCAGCCTCCTGGGTTAAAGTGATTCTCCTGCCTCAGCCTCCCAAGTAGATGGGACTACAGGCATGCACCTCCATGCCAGCTAATTTTTGTATTTTTGGTAGAGACGAGGTTTCACTATGTTGGCCAGGCTGGTCTTGAACTCCTGACCTCAAGTGATCCACCTGCTTTGGCCTCCCAAAGTGCTGGGATTACTAGTGTGAGCCACCAGGCCTGGCCAGTTTTCAGTTGTTTTCTAATAAATGTAGAGTTTTAATTTTCTTCCAAGTGCCACGTTGGGTCCACTCCATAAATTTTACTATATGTTCTTATATTTATTTATAAGGAAAACAATGTTAGTGGCTTTTAAAACACTACTTTTATGAATTTATAGTGTTGGATTATGATAATATTTAGTGTAGCTTATAAATTTCAACTTTGAGGAATTTTTTGTGAGTTTTATTATGACAACACATGGTAGATTCTTCTGCAGTATTTCAGAGTTGTTTGGAAGGAAAGAGTGTCTTCGTATGCTTGGTATTCATTCTGTATGTTAATAAAATAAATTTCGTAATAGTATTACTTAAATCCTCTGTAAATTCTTTTATTTTTTATGTCTACTTAAGCTTTTTTTTTTTTTCAGATTGAGGGAAATGAATTGAGGTTTTCTGTTACAAATTTGATTTTGATAAATCCATACTTTTTCTAATGGTATTAACTTTATGTTTTGATAATATGGTATCAGGCATGAGGTTTCATGGCTATAGTTATCTTTGTGAGGAAATTACAGCTCATATCATTATAAATTCTTTCTCTCTTGTCCCATTCCATGCTTTCTGACTGGAATTCTACTTTTTGTAATGACAATAATGCCATACATCCTTTCTTTTATTGTGATTTCTCTGGTATATATTTTTCTATGCTTTATTTTTAATATTTCTCAGTTTATTGTAATTAGTATGTTGCTAGACTTTAATGACTTTTTTGCTTTTGATATATTTTATCTTATTCTCATCATCTATTTCTGTTCTTTATTGATTAAATTTTTTAATCAATAAAAATTAAAATTTTTAATGAAGATATCAAAACATTTTCCTATATAAAAAGAGTAATTGTTAACTGTATCCTAACCCCACAGCATTCTAATTTTTCAACCCTCATACCAGTATTGGTTATAATCATACGGGTTTTGTTTCTAGAATGTTATTTATTTATAGTTATATTTTTAATGACTTTTTTTGTTTTTGTTTTTGAGAGGAAGTCTCACCAACCTCCACCTCCCGAATTGAAGCAATTCTCCTGCCTCAGCCTCCCAAGGAGCTGGGATTACAGGCATGTGCCACCACGCCCGGCCAATTTTTGTATTTTTAGTAGAGATGGGGTTTTTCCATGTTGGTCAGGTTGGTCTCGGACTCTCGACCTGAGGTGATCTGCCTGCCTTGGCCTCCCAAAGTGCTGGGATTATAGGTGTGAGCCACTGCACCCGGCCTAAAAACAGTTCCTCTTTTTTTTTTTTTTGTTCCTTTTTTTAGAGGAGGTTGGTGGTCTTACTGTGTTGGCCAGGCTGGTCTCCAACTTCTGGCCTTAAGAGATCCTCCTGTCTCGATTTCCCAAAGTGCTGGGATTATAGGTGTGAGCCACTACACTCGGCCCTAATGACTTTGTTTTTTTCAGAAAAAACTCTCATTTATAAATTTAATATTTATAGAAAAATTGAAAATAGTATGTATAGTTACCATATGCCTCACATCCAGCTTCCCCTGTTATTAACATCCTACAGTGGTATGCTACCTTTATTACAGTTAAGGAACCAAATTAATATGGTATTATTGGATAAAGCTCACACTTGGTTCAGATTTTCTCAGTTTTTTAAAAATGTTAAGTAACTTTACTATAAAGTTTGTCTGATTTTAGGCATATAAATAAAAGGCTAGGACATTTGATGAGTAAATGAAGATATATATTATTTTCTTTTTTTTTTTTTTAAGTCTTTTTTTTTTATTGCATTTTAGGTTTTGGGGTACATGTGATGAACATGCAAGATTATTGCATAGGTACACACATGGCAGTGTGCTTTGCTTCCTTCTGTCCCCTCACCTGTATCTGTCATTTCTCCCCATGCTATATCTTCCCACCTCCCCACCCCCCCGCCCCTCCCCCATTTCCCCCCAACGGATCCCAGTGTGTAGTGCTCCCCTCCCTGTGTCCATGTGTTCTCATTGTTCAACACCCGCCTATGAGCGAGAATATACGCTGTTTGATTTTCTGCTCTTGTGTCAGTTTGCTGAGAATAATGGTTTCCAGGTTCATCCATGTCCCTGCAAAGGATGTGAACTCATCGTTTTTGATGGCTGCATAATATTCCATGGTGTATATGTACCACATTTTCCCTATCCAGTCTATCATCGTTGGGCATTTGGGTTGGTTCCAGGTCTTTGCTATTGTAAACAGTGCTGCAGTGAACATTCGTGTGCATGTGTCCTTGTAGTAGAATGATTTATAATCCTTTGGATATATACCCAGTAATAGGATTGCTGGGTCAAATGGGATTTCTATTTTTAGGTCCTTGAGGAATCGCCACACTGTCTTCCACAATGGTTGAATTAATTTACATTCCCACCAACAGTGTAAAAGTGTTCCTATTTCTCCACATCCTCTCCAGCATCTGTTGTTTCCCGATTTTTTAATGATCGCCATTCTAACTGGTGTGAGATGGTATCTCAATGTGGTTTTGATTTGCATTTCTCTGATGACCAGTGATGATGAGCATTTTTTCATATGTTTGTTGGCCTCCCATATGTCTTCTTTTGTAAAGTATCTGTTCATATCCTTTGCCCATTTTTGAATGGGCTTGTTTGTTTTTCTCTTGTAGATCTGCTTTAGTTCTTTGTAAATTCTGGATATCAGCCCCTTGTCAGATGGGTAGACTGCAAAAATTTTTTCCCATTTTGTTGGTTGCCGATTCACTCTACTGACTGTTTCTTTTGCCGTGCAGAAGCTGTGGAGTTTGATTAGGTCCCATTTGTCTGTTTTGGCTTTTGCTGCCATTGCTTTTGGCGTTTTGGTCATGAAGTCCTTGCCTACACCTATGTCCTGAATGGTTTTGCCTAGATTTTCTTGTAAGGTTTTTATGGTATTAGGTCTGATGTTTAAGTCTTTAATCCATCTGGAGTTAATTTTGGTGTAAGGTGTCAGGAAGGGGTCCTGTTTCTGCTTTCTGCACGTGGCTAGCCAGTTTTCCCAACACCATTTATTAAACAGGGAATCCTTTCCCCATTGCTAGTTTTTGTCAGGTTTGTCAAAGAACAGATGGTTGTGGGTATGTTGTATTTCCTCTGAGACCTCTGTTCTGTTCCATTGGTCTATAGCTCTGTTTTGGTACCAGTACCACGCTGTTTTGATTACTGTAGCCTTGTAGTATAGTTTGAAGTCCGGTAGTGTGATGCCTCCTGCTTTGTTCTTTTTGCTTAGAATTGACTTGGCTATGTGGGCTCTCTTTTGGTTCCATATGAAGTTTAAGGTGTTTTTTTCCAGTTCTGTGAAGAAGGTCATTGGTAGCTTGATGGGAATAGCATTGAATCTGTAAATTACTTTGGGCAGTATGGCCATTTTCACGATGTTGATTCTTCCTAACCATGAACATGGAATGTTTCTCCATCTGTTTGTATCCTCTCTTATTTCGTTGAGCAATGGCTTGTAGTTCTCCTTGAAGAGGTCCTTTACATTCCTTGTTAGTTGTATTCCTAGGTACTTTATTCTCTTTGTAGCAATTGTAAATGGCAGTTCGTTCTTGATTTGGCTCTCTTGAAGTGTATTACTGGTGTATAGGAATGCTTGTGATTTTTGCACGTTGATTTTGTATCCTGAGACTTTGCTGAAGTTGTTTATCAGTTTCAGGAGATTTTGGGCTGAGATGATGGGGTCTTCCAGATATACAATCATGTCATCTGCAAATAGAGACAATTTGATTTCCTCCTTTCCAATTTGGATACCCTTTATTTCTTTTTCTTGCCTGATTGCTCTGGCTAGAACTTCCAGTACTATATTGAATAGGAGTGGTGAGAGAGGGCATCCTTGTCTAGTGCCAGATTTCAAAGGGAATGCTTCCAGTTTTTGCCCATTCAGTATGATATTGGCTGTTGGTTTGTCGTAAATAGCTTTTATTGTTTTGAGATACGTTCCGTCAATACCTAGTTTATTGAGAGTTTTTAGCTCTCAAAGGGCTGTTGAATTTTGTCAAAAGCCTTCTCTGCATCAATTGAGATAATCATGTGGTTTTTGTCTTTGGTTCTGTTTATGTGGTGGATTATGTTTATGGACTTGTGTATGTTGAACCAGCCTTGCATCCCCGGGATGAATCCTACTTGATCATGGTGGATGAGCTTTTTGATATGCTGTTGCAATCGGTTTGCCAGTATTTTATTGAAGATTTTTGGATCTATGTTCATCATGGATATTGGCCTGAAATTTTCTTTTCTTGTTGAGTCTCTGCCGGGTTTTGGTATCAGGATGATGTTTGTCTCGTAAAATGATTTGGGAAGGATTCCCTCTTTTTGGATTGTCTGGAATAGTTTCAGAAGGAATGGTATCAGCTCCTCCTTGTATGTCTGGTAGAATTCAGCTGTGAACCCCATCTGGACCTGGGCTTTTTTTGGGTGGTAGGCTCTTTATTGCTGCCTCGACTTCAGACCATGTTATTGGTCTATTCAGGGTTTCGGCTTCTTCCAGGTTTAGGCTTGGGAGGTTGCAGGTGTCCAGGAATTTATCCATTTCTTCCAGGTTTACTAGTTTATGTGCATAGAGTTGTTTGTAATAATCTCTGATGATGGTTTGGATTTCTGTGGAATCTGTGGTGATATCCCCTTTATCGTTTTTTATTGCATCAATTTGGTTATTCTCTCTTTTCTTTTTTATTAATCTGGCTAGTGGTCTGTCTATTTTGTTGATCTTTTCAAAGAACCAGCTCCTGGATTTATTGATTTTTTGAAGAGTTTTTTGTGTCTCTATTTCCTTCAGTTCTGCTCTGATCTTAGTTATTTCCTGTCTTCTGCTAGGTTTTGAGTTTTTTTGATCTTGCTCCTCTAGCTCTTTCAATTTTGATGATAGGGTGTCAATTTTAGATCTCTCCTTTCTTCTCATGTGGGCACTCATTGCTATATATTTTCCTCTAGAGACTGCTTTCAATGTGTCCCAGAGATTCTGGTATGTTGTGTCTTCGTTCTCATTGGTTTCGAAGAACATCTTTATTTCTGCCTTCATTTCATTGTTTATCCAGTCAACATTCAAGAGCAAGTTGTTCAGTTTCCATGAAGCTGTGCGGTTCTGAGTTAGTTTCTGCATTCTGAGTTCTAACTCGATTGCACTGTGGTCTGAGAGACTGTTTGTTATGATTTCTGTTCTTTTGCATTTGCTGAGGAGTGATTTATTGCCAATTATGTGGTCAATTTTAGAGTAGGTGTGATGTGGTGCTGAGAAGAATGTATATTATGTGGATTTGGGGTGGAGAGTTTTGTAAATGTCTATTAGGTTTGCTTGTTCCAGGTCTGTATTCAGGTCCTGGATATCCTTGTTGATTTCCTGTCTGGATGATCTGTCTAATATTGA
Source organism: Saimiri boliviensis (assembly GCF_048565385.1). Classification (NCBI taxonomy): domain Eukaryota; kingdom Metazoa; phylum Chordata; class Mammalia; order Primates; family Cebidae; genus Saimiri; species Saimiri boliviensis. The sequence continues at coordinate 69,897,841 of NC_133456.1, forward strand.
CAATGGGGTGTTAAAGTCTCCCACTATTATTGTGTGGGAGTCTAAGTCTCTTTTTAAGTCATTAAGAACTTGCCTTATGTATCTGGGTGCTCCTGTATTGGGTGCGTATATATTTAGGATCGTTAGCTCTTCTTGTTGCAGTGATCCTTTTACCATTATGTAATGTCCTTCTTTGTCTCTTTTGATCTTTGTTGCTTTAAAGTCTATTTTATCAGCGATGAGAGTTGCAACTCCTGCCTTTTTTTGCTCTCCATTTGCTTGGTAGATCTTCCTCCATCCCTTTATTTTGAGCCTTTGTGTATCCTTGCATGTAAGATGGGTTTCCTGGATACAGCACACTGATGGGTTTTGGCTTTTTATCCAATTTGCCAGTCTGTGTCTTTTGATTGGGGCATTTAGTCCATTGACATTTAGGGATAGTATTGTTATGTGTGAATTTGATGCTGTCATTTTGATGCTACCTGGCTGTTTTGTTGCTTAGTTGATGCAGATTCTTGATTGTGTTGATGCTCTTTTACCATTTGGTGTGTTTTTGGAGTGGCTGGTACTGGTTGTTCCTTTACATGTGTAGAGCCTCTTTCAGGAGTTCTTGTAGAGCAGGTTTGGTGGTGATGAAATCTCTGAGTGCTTGCTTGTTCACAAAGGATTTTATTTTTCCTTCACTTATGAAGCTTAGTTTGGCTGGATAGGAGATTCTGGGTTGAAAGTTCTTTTCTTTTAGGATGTTGAATATTGTCCCCCAATCTCTTCTGGCTTGTAGGGTTTCTGCTGAGAGATCTGCTGTGAGTCTAATGGGCTTCCCTTTGTGGGTAACCCGACCTTTCTCTCTGGCTGCCCTTAGCATTTTCTCTTTCATTTCAACCCTGGTGAATCTGACGATTATGTGCCTTGGGGTTGCTCTTCTTGAGGAATATCTTTGTGGTGTTCTCTGTATTTCCTGGATTTGAATATTGGTCTGCCTTGCTAGGTTGGGGAAGTTTTCCTGGACAATATCCTGAAGAGTATTTTCCAGCTTGGATTCATTCTCTTCATCACATTCAGGTACACCTATCAGACGTAGATTAGGTCTTTTCACAGTCCCACATTTCTTGAAGATTTTGTTCATTCCTTTTTGTGCTTTTTTCTCTGTTATTGCCTTCTCTTTTTATTTCATTGAGTTGATCTTCGACCTCTGATATCCTTTCTTCTGCTTGGTCAATTCGGCTGTTGAAGCTTGTGCATGCTTCACGAAGTTCTCGTGTTGCGTTTTTCAGCTCCATCAATTCACTTATACTTCTCTCTATGCTGTCCATTCTCGTCAGCAGTTCGTCCAATCTTTTTTCAAGGTTCCTATTTTCTTTGCGATGGGTTAGAACATGTTCTTTTAGCTCATTGTAGTTTCTTACTACCCACCTTCTGAAGTGTGATTCTGTCATTTCATCACCCTCCTTCTCCATCCGGTCTGGTTCCCTTGCTGGTGAGGAGTTGTGATCCCTTTTAGGAGGAGAGGTGTTCTGGTTTCGGGAGTTTTCATCCTTTTTACACTGGTTTCTTCCCATTTTTGTGGGTTTATCCACCTGTTGTCTGTCTCTGTCCCAGGGAGTTGGAGCTTTATGAGTTTCCGTTGCACTACTGCCTTTTTTGATTTTTCTTTCAGGTCTGACCCGCCCAGCTAGCAGCAGGCCTAGCCTCTGCCTGCCCGCAGGGGCTTTGCTGAGCTGCTGTGGGCTCCGCCCAGCTGCCCTGAGATCTTCCCTGTAGTCCTTTTTATATGGGCGTAGTTAGAACTGTCTGGGCAATGGTGGCCCCGCCTCTGTTATGGTGGACTCTCTCTGTTGTGGCAGGTTGCCTCGGCAACGGCGGGTTGCCTCGGCAATGGCAGCCTGCCTCCATAGCGGTGGAGAGTCTCAGTAATGGCGGAAGCCCCTTCCCCACCGAGCCGGACCGTCCCAATTCAGCTGTGCTTGGTTTGAAGGGCTCAACCCAGAGGGTTTCCAATTACTGTTTTTGTTTTCGTTGTTGTTGGGGGTGGAGGGGTGGGACCAACCGAGCCTGATCACCTGGCTCCCTGACTTAGAGTCTTTTCTTTTAAGTTGAACGACCCCGCGTTCCGGTCGCTTGTTGAAAAGGCGCCGGGATCTCCCGTGCTGCGACTCACGGAGTCGGCTCGAACCGCGGCGCCGGCTCCTGGCGGATTTTTTGCCTAGGAATCTCCTGGCCTGACTCGCTATTTCAGATGAATGGGCTATTCTGCCGTCTTAGGGCTCTGCTCTCCAGCTAAGAGGGCTCCCAGACCAGTGGCTTTTGTATGGAGAACCGCAGCAACAGGGCGTGGTCACAGCAGCCGCGCAGGCGGAATCAGCCCCACGGGGGCCAAAACAGCCGCACCGGCTGGGACTGCGACACTGGCGACCCCTCTGCCTGGGTATCTCCTGGTCTGTGGGCAATAAGAGTTCGTCTGGAAATGTGGCGTCCACTCACCCTCTGCACCTTCACTGGGAGCTGAAGTCCTGAGCTGTTCTTAGGCGGCCATCTTCCCAGCATTCCTCTCCCCATTTCTTGTTTTTGTTTGCTTTGTCAAAGATCAGATGGTTGTAGATGTGTGGTGTTATTTTTGAGGCCTCTGTTCTGTTCCATTGGTCTATATATCTGTTTTGGTACCAGTACATGCTGTTTTGGTTACTGTAGCCTTGTAGTATAGTTTGAAGTCAGGTAGCATAATGCCTGCAGCTTTGTTCTTTTTGCTTAGGATTGTCTTGGCTATGCGGGCTCTTTTTTTGTTCCATATGAAATTTAAAGTAGTTTTTCTAATTCTGTGAAGAAAGTCAATGGTAGCTTGATGGGAGTAGCACTGAATCTATGAATTACTTTGGGCCCTAAGGCTATTTTCATGATAATTGATTCTATCCATAAACATGGAATGTTTTTCCATTTGTTGGTGTTCTCTCTTATTTCCTTGAGCAGTGGTTTGTAGTTCTCCTTGAAGATATCCTTTACATCCCTTCTAAGTTGTATTCCTAGATACTTTATTCTCTTTGTAGCAATTATGAATGGGAGTTCACTTATGATTTGGCTCTCTGTTGGTTTATTTTTGGTGTACAGGAATGCTTGTGACTTTTGCACATTGATTTTGTATCCTGAGACTTTGCTGAAGTTGCCTATCAGCTTAAGGAGATTTTGGTCTGAGACAATGAGATTTTCTAAATATATGATCATGTCATCTGCAAACAGAGACAATTTGACTTCTTCTTTTCCTATTTAAATACCCTTTATTTCTTTCTCCTGCCTGATTGTCCTGGCCAGAACTTTCAATACTATGTTGAATGGGAGTAGTGAGAGAGGGCATCCTTGTCTCGTGCTGGTTTTCAAAGGGAATGCTTCCAATTTTTGCTCATTCAGTGTGATACTGGCTGTGGGTTTGTCATAAATAGCTCTTACTATTTTGAGATACATTCCATCAATAGGTAGTTTATTGTGAGTTTTTAGCATGAAGCGGTGTTGAATTTTATCAAAGGCCTTTTCTGCATCTCTTGAGATAATCATGTGGCTTTTGTCATTGGTTTGGTTCATGTGATGGGTGACGTTTATTTTTTGCGTATGTTGAACCAGCCTTGCATCCCAGGGATGAAGCCAGCTTGATCATGGTGGATAAGCTTTTTGATGTGCTGCTGGATTCAGTTTGCCAATACTTTATTGAGGATTTTCACATATTCATTAGGGATATTAGCCTGAAATTTTCTTGTTTTGTTGTGTCTCTGCCAGGTTGTAGTATCAGAATGATGGCCTCATGAGTTAGAGAGGAAACCCTCTTTTTCTGTTTTTTGGAATCGTTTCAGAAGGAATGGACTAGCTCCTCTTTGTACCTATGGTAGAATTCAGCTGTGAATCTGTCAGATCCTAGGTTTCTTTTTTGGTTGGCAGGCTATTAATTACTGCCTCAATTTTAGAATTTGTTATCGGTCTATTCAGGGCTTCAACTTTTTCCTGATTTAGTCTTGGGAGGGTGTATGTATTCAGGAATTCATCCATTTCTTTTAGATTTTCTCATTTATTTGTGTAGACGTGTTTATAATATTCTGTGATGGTGATTTGTATTTCTGTAGGATCAGTGGTGAGACCCTTTTATCTTTTTTTATTGTATCTGTTTGATTCTTCTCTCTTTTCTTCTTTATTAGTGTGGCTAGGGGTGTATCTATTTTGTTGATTTTTTCAAAGAACCAGCTACTGGATTTATTGATTTTTTTGGAGGGTCTTTTCTGTCTCTCTCTCCTTCAGGTCTGCTCTGATCTCAGTTATTTCTTGTCTTCTACTAGCTTTTGAATTTCTTTGCTCTTGCTTCTCTAGCTCTTTTAATTATGATGTTAGGGTGTTGATTTTAGATCTTTCCTGCCTTCTTCTGTTGGAATTTAGTGCTATAAATTTCCCTCTAAAAACTGCTTTAGCAGTGTCCCAGAGATTCTGATACATTGGTTTCAAGGAACTTACTTATTTCTACCTTAATTTTGTTATTTGCCTGGTAGTCATTCAGGAGCAGATTGTTCAGCTTCCATGTAGTTTGTGGTTGGTTGTGAGTTTCTTAATCCTGAGTTCTAATTTGATTGCACTGTAGTCTAAGAGATAGTTTGTTGTCATTTCTGTTGTTTTGCATTTGCTGAGGAGTGTTTTACTTCTAGGTATGTGGTCAATTTTAGAATAAGTGTGATGTAGTACTGAGAAGAATGTACATTCTGTTGATCTAGGGTGGAGAGTTCCATAGATGCCTATTAGGTCTGCTTGGTCTAGAGCTGAGTTCAAGTCCTGAATATCCTTATTAATTTTCTGTCTCATTGATCTGTCTAATATTGACCGTGGGGTGTTAACATCTCCCACTATTATTGTGTTGAAGTTGAAGTCTCTTTGTAGGTCATTAAGAACTTGCTTTATGAATCTGGATACCCCTGTACTGGGTACATATTTATTTTAGGATAGTTACCTCTTCTTGTTGCATTGATCTCTTTATCATATGTCATGCCCTTCTTTGTCTTTTTTGATCTTTGTTGGTTTAAAGTCTGTTATATCAGAGACTAGAATAGTAACCCTTGTAACCCTGCTTTTTTTTTTTTTTTTTTGCTTTCCATTTGCTTGCTAAATATTCCTCCATCTCTTTATTTAGAGCCTTTGTGTGTCTTTACATGTGAGATTTGTCTCCTGAATGCAGCACACTGATGGGTCTTGACTCTTTACCCAATCTGCCAGTCTGTGTCTTTTAATTGGGGCATTTAGCCCATTTACATTTAAGGTTAATATTGTTATGTGAATTTGATCCTGTCATTATGATGCTAGCTGGTTATTTTGCCTGTTAGTTGATACAATTTCTTCATAGTGTCAATGGTCTTTACAATTTCATATGTTTTTGCAGTGGCTGGTATCAGTTGTTCCTTTCCATGTTTAGCGCTTCCTGCAGGAGCTCTTGTAAGGCAGGCCTGGTGGTGACAAAATCTCTTAGCATTTGCTTGTATATAAAAGATTTTATCTCTCCTTCACTTATGAAGCTTAGTTTGGCTGGATATGAAATTCTGGATTGAAAATTCTTTTCTTTGAGAATGCAAATATTGGCCTCCATTCTTTTCTGGCTTGTAGGGTTTCTGCAGAAAGATCTGCTGTTAGTCTGAGGGGCTTCCCCTTGTGGGTAACGTGGCCATTCTCTTTGGGTGCCCTTAACATGTTTTCTCTTCATTTCATCCTTGGTGAGTCTGACAATTTTGTGTCTTAGGGTTGCTCTTCTCAAGGAATATCTTTGTGGAGTTCTCTATATTTCCTGAATTTTAATGTTGATCTGTCTTGCTAGGTTGGGGAAGTTCTCCTGGATAATATCCTGAAATGTGTTTTCCAACTTGGTTCCATTCTTTCCATCACTTTCAGGTACACCAATCAAATGTAGGTTTGGTCTTTTCACATAGTCCCATGTTTTTTGGAGGCTTTGTTTCTTTTCATTCTTTTTTCTCTAATCTTGTTTTCAAGCTTATTTCATTAAGTTGATCTTCAGTCTCTGATAACCTTTCTTCTGCTTGATCGATTTGGCTATTGATTCTTGTGTATGCTTCATGAAGTTCTCATGATGTGTTTTTCAGCTCCATCAGTTCATTTATGTTCTTCTCTAAACTTGTTATTCTAGTTAGCAATTCCTGTAACCTTTTTTCAAGGTTCTTAGCTTCCTTGCATTGGTTAGAACATGCTCCTTTAGCTCGGAGGGGTTTGTTATTACCTACCTTCTGAAGCCTACTCCTGTTAATTTATCAGACTCGTTCTTTGTCCAGTTTTATTGGTGGTGAGGAGTTGTGTCCCTTTGGAGGAGAAGAGGTGTTCTGGTTTTTGGAATTTTCAAGCCTTTTGAACTGGTTTTTCCTCATCTTTGTGGATTTATCTACCTTTGGTTTTTGATGTTGGTGAGCTTCAGATGGCGTTTCTGTGTGGATGTCCTTTTTGTTGATGTTGATGCTATTCTTTCCTGTTCATTAGTTGTCCTTCTAACAGTCAGGCCTCTCTGCTACAGGTCTGCTGGAGTTTGCTGGAGGTCCACTCCAGACTCTGTTTGCTTGTATCACCAGTGGAGGCTGCAAAACAGCAAAGATTGCTGCCTCTTCCTTCCTCTGGAAGCTTCATCCCAGACGGGCACCTGCCAGATGCAGCTGGAGCTCTGCTGTATGAGGTGTCTATGGATCCTTGCTGGGAGGTGTCTCCCAATCAGGAGGCACAAGGGTCAGGGACCCACTTGAGGAGACAGTCTGTCCCTTAGCAGAGCTCAGGCACTGTCCGGGGAGATCCGTTGCTCTCTTCACAGCTGGTAGGCAGGAATGTTTAAATCTGCTGACGCTGTGCTCAAAGCTGCCCTTTCCACCAGGTGCTCTGTCCCAGGGAGATGGGAGTTTGATCTATAAGCCCCTGACTGGGGTTGCTGCCTTTCTTTCAGAGATGCCCTGTCCAGAGAGGAGGAATCTAGAGAGGCCATGTGGCTACAGTGGCTTTACTGAGCTGTGGTGGGAAACAAAACTTCCCACCACAGCTTTGTTTACACTGTGAGGGGAAAACTGCCTACTGAAACCTCAGTCATGGCAGATGCCCCTCCCCTCACCAAGCTCGAGTGTCCCAATTCGACCTCAGACTGCTGTGCGGGCAGTGAGAATTTCAAGCCAGTGGATCTTAGCTTGCTTTGCTCCATGAGTGTGGGATCCGCTGAGCTAGACCACTTGGCTCCCTGGCATCAGCCCCCTTTCCAGGGGAGTGAACAGTTCTGTCTTGCTGGCATTCCAGGCACCACTGGGCTATGAAAAAACACTCCTGCAGCTAGCTTGGCGTCACCCAAATGGCCGCCCAGTTTTGTGCGTGAAACCCAGGGCCCTTGTGATGTAGGCACCCGAGGGAGTCTCCTGGTCTGCAACTGCAAAGACCATGGGAAAAGCGTCGTATCTGGGTCCAAGTGCACCATTCCTCACGGCACAGTCCCTCAGGTCTTCCCTTGGCTCAGAGAGGGAGTTCCCCAACCCCTTGTGCTTCCTGGGTGAGGCAACACCCCACCCTGCTTCAGCTCACCCTCCATGGGTTGCACCCACTGTCTAGCCAGTCGAGTACCTCAGTTTGAAATGCAGAAATCACTCACCTTCTGCATTGATCTCACTGGGCACTGCAGACTGGAGCTCTTCCTATTCTGCCCTCTTGCCAGTCACTCTCACAGGTATGTATTTTATTCTTTGGGTAATAACTCAGTACTGTCTTGATTATTTTTTGTACAAATTATTTTATCTTTGGCCATTGGGAGCTTTTTTACTTGGCTCTTGTGTCTCTTTGACGCTTTCCTCTCAGGGTAGGTTTTTTTGTTTGTTTGTTTCACTTGCTAATTTTCTGGTACTATAAGATCCTCCAGGCTTATCTCATATATTTCCTACCTTATTCATAGAATTAGCCATTTCTTCAAGAAGCTCTGCATCTTTTTCTTGGAGAATGGAATTACAAGCCAAGAACTGGGTGCTAGCTGTGCTCATGTTTATGGGGGTGCTGTTTCTCTTAGGTCCCCTCAGCGGATCGAACAAGGAAATATATGTGTATATACTAACCTAGTATGTATACTTATCTATAAATACTTCTGTATGTAAATTATCTGTATTAAGCTAAACATGAATTCACACTGGCATCTCCAATTATGATCCATTGCCATTTGGATTATTCCTGCCTACTTCCCTTGTTTATCTGTAATTTTCTACTCCAATAGTGAGAAGCCTGGCTTCTAAAAGCTACCACTGTTTATTTAATTGTTCTATTTCAATATACAAGTCTAGCAGTATCAGAATGGGTAACTCATACACCTCTGGGAAATAGCTTTGTTAACTGGAGTACAGTGCTTATATGTACTTTCTTTGCCTTTCATCTTACAGACTTCACTCATTACTAAAGGACCTTAGATCAGCACCTTTCCCACCTGCTCCTTTCAGTAAGGCTTTTTATACATTTTAAACAAGAATTAGGTACTTTTGTCACAGTCCTAATTCCTTCATGGAAACCCCCAATCTCTTAAATGACTTTTTAACTCAAAGACATTAATTTTCACTTTTTGTTCTGTAAAGTTCTCTAGGTTATGACAAATGCATAGTGTCATGTATCTACCATTACATTGTCATACAGAACACTTTCACTGCCCTAAAGATCTCCTGGACTAACAATTACCTATTCCATTTTCCCACTCCCTTTAATTCCTTGTTAACCACTGATGTTTTTACTGTCTATAATTTTGCCTTTTTCAGATTATAATGTAATTGAAATCATACTGTGTGAAGACTTTTTCTGACTGGCTTCTTTGACATAGCAGTAAGCTTTTGACATTTATTAATGTCTGTTTTTTTTTTTTTGTTTTCTATCATTTCCTTTGATTGTTCTTAGAATTTTCATCTCTCTGCTTATAATCATATGTTCTTACATTTTGTCTACGTTTTCCATTTGAACTCTTTATATAATAATTACAGTTGTTTAAGATTCCTTATATGATAATTTCAAAATCTGTGTCATATCTAAGTCTGGTTCTGATATTTGCTTTGTCTCTTTAGATTGTATTTTTACTTGCTTTGGAGCATGCCTAGTCACTTTTTGTTGAAAGCTGGACATGATGAATTGGGTAATAGGAGCTGAGACAAATAAGCCTTTAGTGTGAGTTTTTTTCTGTTATTCTGGCTGGGAGTTTAATGTTTCCCATAGTTGTAGGGCCAGAGGCTTCAGTTTCCTTTAGTGTCTTTAGTTTTGCCTTCCATGTTGGCTTTGGGTTTCTGAAAAAAGAGCCTCTTAGAGAAGAGTCTGTGTCTTGCGGCTCTTTTCACTGTGATCCATTGTTATTGTACCAGAACCCTGCTGATGCAGTGGTAAGATGTGGATGTGGGAGAGCATTTTATAATTTTGAGATGAAGTCTCACTTTTTTAATGTGCTTGTGTCTCTGTCCTGTAACATTCACAAATGTTTCTTAGCTTTTTTTCCCCTTCTACTTACATGAGACAGGAAAGTTACAGGGAGCTAAAGTTGGATAACTGCTCTTCTCTGAGGCTAGATAAGACTTCAAATTAAAGAATAGTGTTAAAAAACCTCACCAAAATTCTTTTAACTTTAAACACATATTTTCTATTATTAATCTTGAATTAAGAACAGAATTCCTTGTTTTTCTTTTAATCTTTTAAACTGTCTCCTGTAATTTTGCTGTATGTTGCAAGGTCAGTCTTTCAGAGTTTAATGTTCACATTTTGTCATGGCAGTAAAAAAGATGTTTTCAAACAAAAAATCAGAACCTGAAAAAAATACTGTTAACAATAAATGTGCATTTCTGTGATAAAAGAAGAAAAAATGAACAGAATTCTCAGGCTGGGAAGGGTGGCTCACGCCTGTAGTCCCAGCACTTTCGGAGGACGAGGTGGGCAGATGACTTGAGGTCAGGAGTTTGAGACCAGCTGGCCAACATAGTGAACTCTGTCTCTACTGAAAATGCAAAAATTAGCTGAGCGTGGTGGCAGGTGCCTATAATCCCAGCTGGGCATGGTGGCGGGTGCCTATAATCCCAACTGGGCGTGGTGGCGGGTGCCTATAATCCCAGCTACTTGGGAGGCTGAGTCAGGAGAATCGCTTGAACCTGGGAGGCAGAGGTTGCAAGTGAGCTGAGATCACTCTACTGCACTCCAGCCTGGGTGACAGAGTGAGACTCTGTCTCAAAAAAAGAAAAAGAAAAAAAAAAAAAGAACCCCAGAATTCTTTTAGAAACTGTGAGATGTAAATTGATTCTAAGAAAGTATGACAATATGAAAATTGTACCAGAAATCACTGTGCTCTTTTTAATGGATTCTTTCCCAACAATATAATGAGCCAGATTTGTAAAATAAATTGATTGAAATACGGCTATTTCAAAAAATTTTAAGAAACAGAAGAGTATAGGCCAAAGAATAAAAGTCATATAAATTCCACAACCAGATGTAACCACTGTTAATAACAATTGTTTTGTTGTAGCTAAAATGTTTTATTTTATCTCATTGAAATAACATATCATATTCAGTTTTGAAACTTTCTTTTTTCACTTAAAACTTTACCGTAAGCATTTTCTTATATCATTAAATATCTCTATAAACATTTAGATGGCTGCATATTATTTCATGTTATAAGTATGCCATGATTTTTCCTACAAATTATGCAACCTCATTTAAAAAATGCAGACAAGAAGGTCTAAGAGGGATTGTGAGAGTGCTTCTTAGAGATAAATGTACACGTCAGATTTATGTGAACCAGTACAACCTTGTCTCAATATCAAGTCAGATGCGATTGTTGCAGTCATCCTGTGTGAGTGTGATATATAGAACACACATCTTAATTCCACAGATTGAAAGAGGTAAATATTAGTGTGTGCGAAGGTTATTCAGGGAATCCATGAGAAACTTTGAGGTGTAGCCACGATAGAGAACTTTAGGGTAGTGAGAGTGAAGTTGGCTTATCCGTTAATTATGAGAGTTCTTTCTTGATTGGTGTTGGTCTCTCCCTGGTACTTCCTTGGGGCAGTGTGGACACAGGATACAGCAGTCTGGCATCAGGCAGGGTGTGTGGGTTTAAATATATGGGGCTTAACTTTGATTATTTCTTTTTATACAAAATATTAGGAAAGCCCTATTTTCCTCTCAATTGATTCATTTAACCCCAAGTCCTCAGCCTCTCCAAGGCACTACACACACGCAGAGCCAACAACATGCTAAGGACTGTGTGAATTAAATCATACATAAGATAATGTTCTCACTTTGAAGAGGCTTGGAGGAAAAGATAAGTAAACAGACAAATTGCAATGATATGTCATAAGTGATATATAGATGTAGATATTTAAAAAATTAAAAAAGAAGAGAGTAACTCTACCTGGGAAGATAACTTTCTTCTTGTAATTTTTAGTTGGCATGTAATAACTGTACATATTTATGGATACAAAGAGATTTTTAAATGTCTGTATTCAATGTTTAATGATGTGTATATAATACAAAATGATCAAATCAGGGTAATTAGCATATCTGTTACCTCAAATATTTATCACTTCTTTGTGTTGTGAGCATTCAAAAGCCTGTCTTCAGAAGTCAGATTATCTTTGTTTTCAGATGACATGATCCTATATCTAGAAAACTCCATTGTCTTGGCCCCAAAGCTTATTAAGCTGATAAATAACTTCATTCAAGTCTCAGGATACAAAATTAGTGTGCAAAAATTGCTAGCATTCCTATATACCAACAACAGGCAAGCAGAGAGCCAAATCATGCATGAACTCCCATTCACAATTGCTACAACAAGAAAAAATGCTTAGGAATGCAGCTAGCAAGGGAAATGAAGGACCTCTTCAAGGAGAACTACAAACCACTGCTCAAGGAAATAAGACAGGACACAAACACACAGAAAAAATATTTCATTCTCATGAATAGGAAGACTCAATATCATGAAAATGGCCATACTGCTTCAATGCTATTTCCATTAAAATACCATTGAACTTCTTCACAGAATTAGAAAAACTATTTCAAAATTCATATGGAACCAAAAAAGAGCTCAAATAGCCAAGACAATCCTAAGCAAAAAGAACAGAGCTGGATGCATCACATTACCTGACTTCAAACTATACTACAAGGCTACAGTAACCAAAAAACCTCCACATGGTATTGGTATAATAACGAACACATAGATCAATGGAACAGAATACAGAACTCAAAAATTAGACCACACACCTACAACCATCTAATCGTCAATAAACTTGACAAAAGCAAGCAATGGGAAAAAGTTTCCCTATATAATAAATGGTGCTGGGAGAACTGGCTAGACATATGCAGAAACTTGAAACTGGACCTCTTTCTTTCACCATATAAAAAATTAATTCAAGATGGATTGAAGACTTAAATGTAAAACCCAAAACTGTAGAAACCCTAGAAAAAAATCTGGACAATACCATTCATGACATAGGCATGGGCAAACATTTATGATTAAATGCCAAAGGCAATTGCAACAAAAGTCAAAATTGACAAATCGGATCCAATTAAACTAATGAACTTCTGCATAGCAAAAGAAACTATCATCAGTGTGAACGGACAACCTATAAAATGGGAGACATTTTTGCAACCTGTCCATCTGACAAAGGTCTAATGTCCAGAGTCTACAGAGAACTTAAATTTACAAGAGAAAAACAACTACTACCACTAATACCTACAGTTCTACTCTGTACTTTCATAAGCTCAAAAAATTTTTTTAACTCTCACATATGAGTGAGAGCAAGCAGTATTTATCTTTCTGTGCCTGACTTACTTCACTTAGCACAATATCCTCCAGGCTCATCCATGTTTTCATAAATGTCAGAATGTCCACCTTTGTTATAGCTGAATAGTATTCCACTATGTATGTAAACCAACTTTCTTTAGCCCTTCATCTGTTGATGGACACTTAGATTGATTCCATGGTCTTGGCTGTTGTGACTAGTGTAGCAGGAAACATGGGAGTGCAAGCATCTCCTTCATATACTGATTTCTTTCCCTTTGGGTAAATAGCCACTAGTAAGATTGCTGGATTGTATGGTAGTTTTATTTTAGGTTTTTGAAAAACATGGGAAGGTAACTTTTGTCCTGCATCTTATGGGCTGAGTGGGCATCTGGAACATAAAGAAGGGGTGAGGAAGTTTATTCTATGTGCCCTCTTACATCCATTCTTTGCCCAGCTCTGCCTTGTCTTGTACCCTAAGGGGCTGTCTTTTATAGTATACATCATTCAGGATCTCTTTTGGCTTTCATGTGGATTTCACCCAATGGGAGATATAGTCGGAGGTTGGTTAGAGGGTAGTAAGAGACAGAAATTGGTGTGTTTCTTTCCCTGTTCTCTTCTAGCCTTGCTGCATTATTCTGTCAGTAGCTGGCCTCTTTACATCTGGAATGGTAAACTTGAGGCTGATGTGATCATCATTATGTTTTGGGAAGATAGCAGGTGACAGTGTCAACTTAGTGAAAGGGGAAAAGCAGGACTAGGGGGACTGAAGAGTAGAAACCATTACAGTAGTTCACACAAGAGGTGAGGGGATCTGTATTGAGATGGTGGAGGTGGACACATTTGAGGTAGATACTATGAGATTTTGTGATGAATTAATACAAAGGATGAGACAGGAGGTGAATGTGACATAAAGTTTTATCATTTGGTGATACTAAGGGAGTTGACAACAGAAATATGGAAAGATGGGGTTGTGGGAGAGAAGGGAGAAGATAATGAGTGTGGAATAAAAGTTTGACTAGATTTAGGTCTTGGTTACCAGAAGGACATTATTGCCAAAAGGTTATTGCTGGTCTATAACTATACCTCCTTGCAATTATCAAATAATTTTAAATTATTATAATGAGTACTGTCAAAACCTTTGTGTGTCTTAACTACTGTACACTACTTCTATTCATCCATTTGATGTTGCTCTAACAGAATACTACCAACTGGGTAATTTCTAGTGAACAGAAATTTATTTGACTCTTAGTTCTGGAGACTAAGAAGTCCAAGAGCATGGCAGTGGCATCTGGCAAGGGCCTTCATGCTGTGTCATTCCATAGTGGAAAGTGGAAAAACAAGAGAGTATGAGAGCAAGCGACCTAGAGAGGGGCGAACTGGATTTTATACAACCTGTCTGGGGAGGTTTTATTCTATTTTATACAATCTATTCCCATGATAATCACATTAATCCATTCATGAGAGCAGAGCCCTCCTGGCCTAATCACCTCTTAACAGTCCCACCTCTTAATACCATAACAATGGCAATTAAATTTCAACGGTAGTTTTGGAGAGGACATTCAAAGGGTTAGCACTACTGTACAAGCGTTATAAGATGAGAGTCATTAGCAATGGAAGAGTTAATCTGTGCCTCTCAATTTATTGATAATAGGATAAAGGAAACTTGCAGCTAATTCTTCAAAAGCATCAAAACAAATCATAAGTGAAAGTATCTTTAGTAAACACAAAAGAGTGGAGACAATTTTAGGCACTTTAGAATGAATGCAAAAATAAGGAGATTCTGTTGTCTATGTATGTTTTTCCAAATTTGTTATTATTCCTAGAAAATTTTATTCTTAAAGGAGTAACTTGAGACACTATTATTGAAGTCAATTTCTAATGCTACAGTATGAGGCATGATTTTCCTTTTTCTGTCGTTTGTCACCAAGGAGGCTGCACTTCCACTGCTGTGATGATTTCAAGGTGAAAGGTGAGAAGAAATGTTCCTTACAGTTTATTCAGCTGGGATGTCAGTATTGGTAATCTCAGTCACTATGGTATTTGAGCCTGTTGGCTCTCAAAGGATTTACTCTTTTGCACAAAGAAAGAGCAGAATGGCAGTGGTAAAGATAAAAAGAAATGAGATTTAGAAAAGGTGGATTTCTGTGTCCACAAAATAGCTTTTTATTCAAGAAAGCTTTAATGGGAATTAGTAGTATTGTTTCACATGAAGGGCTAGATTAAAGCAGTGCCATGAAAGGTAGACGTATTTATAGTTTAAAAATTTATACTTTTCTTTAATATCATTTGGTGAATTTAAAAAGTCAGGGTTGAGAACCCCTTGAGTAAATGAGATATTAAAAAAAAACAACCATGCGAACAAAAAAGCCAGGATGGGTATAGGCTATTTCTTATTATTAAAACATTTCTAGTTTACGTTTATAAACACACATATAGGTTTAGTTTAAATAGACCTTCAGAAGTCTTTAATGTGCCTGAGATAGTAAAAGAGAGAAGGTAAGTCAATCCAGGCACTGAGAAACTGGAAGTACTTTCCTTTCTGTGATTTTATTGAAGGACCTTTGAATAATACATAAATATTTAATGTTGAACATTTCTGGGGCATCACAGAACTCACTGGACACAGCAGAAAAAAAGTGAAGACAATTAGGAGAGGAAGGATGCCAGCAGGGCCACTCTGCTACCACCACAGCCTTTGGGCTTTTAGAAGTTAACATTCGTATTGACTATTACGTCAGTGTAGAGCTCACTATCTGTTTTACTGTGGAGGTTAAAGTCGGAAAAGCAGATAAGCGAAGTGAAAAGGAAGAGGAATGAGGTACAGGTCAGAAGCTTTTGCTAACTTGACCTTTTACTGGTTGTGGGATTTTGAGTAGTTATAACCTCTCAGGAGTTCAGGTTCCTCAGCTAACACTTTGGTATCATCATGATAGATATTTCTTGGCTGCCCAATATCCATTTCTCCTTTTTTGGTGCCAAAACCTGATATTTCCTTTTGGGCATTTTCTCCTCCCACTTGGTGAGACTGTCATCTACAGTGTCCTGCCTTTTTAATGGCTAAGGGGTAGACATATCTTTCAAACTGTCTGATCAGAGTCTCTCTCTGGGGCTTTATTTCCTGAGAGGATTACAAAAAGTCTAAAAAATAAAAATAAAAAGCACACCGCTTTTTATTTCTGGCTCATGGTGGTTGTTCCCTGGTGAGATATCCATCAGTTCTTCTTACTTGGATCCCTGGAATTGCCTTTGTTTCTGTTTCTACCCAGACAAACAGATATTTCCTCTCCAGCCTTTCCTTCAGTTCTCTGAATTAGCTCAGTATCTTTCTGGTATTTCACTTTTATGCTTAAGTCAGCTAGATTTGGTTTCTCTTGCTTACAACCTAGATTAATATAAGGTTATCTTGAGGCAAAAGTGAAAAGTAGGCCTCAAGTCAGATGGATATTATTTATTACATATGCATATTACATTTTTCATTCTTCCATGCTTTCTAAATTGTTTGTTTTAGAGGTTCTGGCATGTAGGTTGTTTGGTATTACATATCTCAGCCAACTGAGTCTATTACATGCCTTTACAGTCTGAATTTTTGGCTAGAAAGTAAATACCCTCCATCCTAATATTTAAGGTTCAAGAGCAGACAGAATATTAATTCTTTAGGGAGGGAAGACAGTAAAGAAAAAAATAAGCACAAGGTCTCAGAGACTGCCAACAATAACGGCAGACTAAGCTAGGCCAGAGAGGTGCTTGTAAGTAGGGGTCCTGCTTCCTCATGCAGGATGATGTCAAACCTAGGGTCTGAAGCCAAAGGAAGGTTTGACAAACTCCGAAAGCTTCAGAGTTTGTTTTGCTCTCCAGGTAGTTCATATTTGTGCTGTTCATGTCCGAAAATGACCATCCCTTGTATTCCTCCCTCATTTCTTTGTCATTCCTTTTTTGCAGCTTCCCAGAGTAACCTAAAAATGATATTGTGACATCCTAGATGTTGGCAAGACCCCTCTGCGACACAGCGTACACACTTTGATCATTTGATCATTTTGAGGGAGAATGTTTTATATAAATACACATAAGGCAGTGGTTCTCAAGCTTTTGCGACCATCAGAATCACTTAAGGAGCCCTTGAAAATGCAGATTTTTGGGCCCCATTCCTGGAGTTTCTAACTCATTTAATCTAGGGTAAGGTCCAAGAAGCCACATTTCTAAGCACACTACTAATTTGGGGATCAGCTTTGAGAACCGTAAATGTAGGGTAACAATTTGAAAAATAATTGACATGCTTAACACTTACATTTTGGGGTACATGACCTTGAGGTAAGGGAGAGGATTAAATTAGGATTGTAACCGTAAGGGTGCAAAGAGAAAGAAAGGGTCAATAGTATTACCAGAATAGAATTTTGAAGCATGCAGCAATGTAACAGGCTTGAAAGTGAGACGAGGTTGGCAAAGAAAAGGATTTTGTAAATTCTTTTATCTCCTCTAACAAAAGAAGCAAGCCTGACTAACCTCGTCTTGGAGTATTTGTTTCATTTATTTGATTATAAAATCTTAGTTATAGAAGGTCTTGGCAAAACAGCCAAAAAAAAAAAAAAAGGAAAGATTGTGGTTTTTTTTTTTACCCTGGTGGACTGAGGGTGGGAAAGCCAACTATGGGACGTGTAGCTTTCTCTAGTCCGAAGTCTTAGAGAGACACAGACCTAGGGACCCCTTCCCTAATTCCCACTTCAGTCTCGAGGGAGAGAGCCTCGACAACCTGCATAGCGATATCCAAGTCTTCTTGGAGGTTCAACGTGGTTGGGCAGAGAGAGGATTTTAGCGTAGGTACCTTGAGTCTCCCTTAGATCCTATGTAGTGGGGAAAGAATCCAGAAGTTCCATTGTGCTCTATGGAGGGAGGGAGAAGCTAGTTGAAGGTGCTGATGGGTGGGCTTATTTGAAGGGTCCTTCCATGTGATGGGGACCAAGTCCACAGCCAAGGGCTGCAGGGTGGATAACTGGACTAGAGTTGAACTGTGGAGTCCCACACTACCTTAGGAAAGACCCAGTGAGAATTAGGATGGGACTCAGTTAAGCAAGAGGAGGTGACTAGTGCTTACTGGAGCACTGCCCCAGCCAAGACAACACCTGTGGCCTTCAGCAGAAGCAGATGCTCACAGAATGATCAGGGATTGGACTAGTCATACAAAGTTGGTCAGCAATCCAGAGAGCAAGCAGACCAGCCACATTTGATAGAGAGCAGCAAGAGCCCAGAAGAGAGCTTCATGTTTCCCTCCAGCACCATTAGGCCACAATGGTCACGTTCCTGTCTCATACGGTTCTATGCTTTCTTCAAGAGGAGTGGGAGGGCTCAAAACCTAAAAAACCAGAGATTTACTTGAGTTTCTTAAGCAAAGACTGGGTTGAGTTATTGGTTTTAACAGGTTACCAAAGAGGACTAGTGTCTTATCCTCCCTTCCTCACCCTGCCTCCACATTCTTGCCCCTACCACTGCAGTTACAGAGAAATTTAAAAAGCTTTCATTGTACAGCTGAGGGTGGAGCTGCTGGCTTGTATACTGGAAAAATTCAAGAGTATCAGGTGCTGTTGCGTCTAGGGATTCAAAGAATGTCTCTAGGATTCTCTTTCCATTTCTCAGGTTGATTTTATTCCATGTTAACTTTATTTTTCAGCAGAATTTAATGAGTGGTGGTAAAGAGGACTTATGCTTACTAATATTTTAGCATCTTCATCAACCCTCTAAAGCAGGCGTCCCCAAACTTTTTACACAGGGGGCCAGTTCACTGTCCCTCAGACTGTTGGAGG
Source organism: Saimiri boliviensis (assembly GCF_048565385.1). Lineage (NCBI taxonomy): Eukaryota > Metazoa > Chordata > Mammalia > Primates > Cebidae > Saimiri > Saimiri boliviensis. Next base: position 69,916,384 of record NC_133456.1, read on the forward strand.
GCCGCCACATACTGTGCTCCTCTCACTGACCACCAATGAAAGAGGTGCTCCTTCCTGAAGTGCGGCGGGGCGCCGGATAAATGGCCTCAGGGGGCTCCTTGCGGCCCGTGGGCCGTAGTTTGGGGATGCCTGCTCTAAAGGAATACAGGCTGTGCTGGATCGCATTCCCTCCCGCGTGATACCGAGAGTGGGGCTGTATAACTGATATCCTCACCTGCTGGGACAGGAGCCTTTTTTTCCAAAACAAAATGAGACAAAACAAAACAAAACAAAACGAAGCAATGCTAGGCTAACAAATGCAATAGGTGTTGACTACAACCTCACCGTGGCTGTAGACCCTGCTGTTACTATGAGTTTGCCTGATGCCTGAGAGAAAACCGCCTACATGAAATTATGAGGATGCGCCCCAGCATTATTTGCGTATATGCTCCTGGAATTTGAAATCTTCGAGAGGCTTGCTAAGGGAGTTGGAGGAACCAGGTCTTCCACATACGTGACATCACATGATTTTGAGTGCAGACGGAAAGTCTTTATTAGGAAAACACTAGAGCCACGATGCCATTAGTTAGCTTAATTTGAGTGTCTGCTACTTCTTCACTTGGTTAACTAATCCTTTAAGACTTATTCAGGCAGAACCTCCCCAAGAAAGCCTTCCTTTTGCTGCATTAAGTGTCTTTCCATGACTCCCATAATGTCCCTTTGAATGTGATCACATAAATTATTGTCTAAATTAGGACACATTTGCAATAGAAATTATTAACACTAATTAAGAAATTATGCCAGAATAATAGGAATACATTGGATTGTCTTGGGCAATGGGATGCATGGTTCTTCTACTTTCAGATGCCCTGCTACAGTGATTGCTTATTTGTCTGTCATCCCAACAAGCTGGTGAGCCATTTAATAATGGAGATTATTTCTTCTTCCAAGTGCTCAATAGTGCTGTCAAGTGTTTGTTTAATGCTGAACAAAGAAGCTCTTGCCCTTGAGGACTGGCAGATTTACTTAGTCTTTCTACATCTAGTGTGCGAATACCTCCTTCAGGTGCATTTGATCATTTCCTTTCCTCTGCTTAATCCAGGTCTTCCTTCCATGTTTCTCCAATGTGGTTGAGGCTAATTACATGATTCCATTTAGTGAGATCTGAATCACCATCAAAAGAGAATCAGGCTGCTTCTAATGTTTAGATCCAGTAACTAACCCCTTCCTTTGGCTTTATTTGAAAATTCTTATTTCATGTATATCACACTATAAACCAACAGCCTAAACATAGTACTAGCTTAATTTATTTTGCTTTTTTTATGGCAGGGTTGTATATAAATGCATTTCAAAATATAATCTTCTAAACACAGATATTCATAATCATTTAGAAATGATAAAAATGTTGTCAAATACTTGTAATTATATAAATTGTCACTCAAATTACAGGAAGCTTAGAACAGCTTTATTGCTGTTTGGTTTTGTTTGAATGCTCCTGAGTGTGCTGTTGAGAGCTTTGATAAATCAAGAGGGCTGAAAGACGGAAATGGTCACAGTGTTTAAGTTACGTTACACTTAAATTCATTTAATTAACGATTTTCACAAACATGGTGTTCTTTTGTAAGAAACATTTTTAAAAAGTCATTCTCTTCTGTGTTTTCCTTCACAGAATAAAAAAATAATTATCCCTGCATGCTTTTGTATTTCTCATTCTTTGGTTTTCTTCCAATGCATGTATATAATTATATGTTCATGTTGTCATGGTGATTCAGGGCTAGAATTGTGACTGTTGTAATCACTTGCCTAAGCCTGAAACCTGCTGTCCAGCATAGCAGAATCAGCAATGTAATGGTAGACAGTCAATGTATTCTTTTATATGAATTAATCTTTTATAAGATATTCTTGAAAATATTTCTTTAATTGCCAGAATTTACTTGATATATAGGGCCAATATGTATTACAGAATTAAAAAATACAGTTCCTCAGATCTTTACATTTAATGCCAATGTGGTCCTCGTTCTTTTTGAGTCATATTAAGTCAGATGGCACCTTTCTTGTCAGCTGACCTGGATTTTTTTCCCTCCTAAACATATAGTTTCTTCAGAAGGGGAATATACTAAAAAAAATACATCAATTCATAAAATAAAAGTTTTCTCCACTTTAGTCCTTCCTCAGATTTAATACCAGAAGATAAACAGCATTAATGACTGCAATATCCTTCTAACTTCTTTCTTTTTACTATAAACTAAATCATACTTTATATATTGTTCACTATCTGATTTTTTCACTCAATATGTCACTGATGTCTTTTAATGTCAGTGCATATTGATCTACTTTATACTGTTAAACGTCTGCATAGTTTTCTATTGTACAGACATAGGACAATATCTTTGATAAGTTCCCCAGTGCTTGACACTTATATTGTTTACTACCTTTTCTATTATAATATCATGGACAGATGTTAGGTATGTCTTTTTGAACTTTTGAGTCTGTTCATATGGTAAACACCCTTACTCACCTGTACTTCCCAGCTTGATTACACCAATCCACTGAACATGCTTGTGGTGGTTGAGTAGTGATCCCCCATAAAACCGTCTGCATAAATCCTCAGAATATGGTCCTATTTGGAATTAGGGTCTTTGCAGATACAATTAAGTTAAGGATCTCAAGATGAGATCATCCTGGAATTAGGTTGGACCTTAAATTCAGTAAATGGTGTTCCTATAAAAGAAAGGAGAGGGAGAGTTGACATGTCAGAGACACACAGTGGAGAAAAGGCCATGTGAAGACGATGCAGATTGCAGTGGTGTGTCTGTAAGCCAGGGAATGCCCAGTACTGCTGGCAGTCACCAGAAGCCAGGGGAGAGGCATGGAATGGATTTTCTCAGATCCTCCAGAAGGAACCAACCCTGCTTACACTGATTGGACTCCTGCCCTTTAGAACTGTGAGAGAATACATTTCTCCTGTTTTAGGCTATTAAATCTGTGGTAATATTGGGAAACTAATACAGTCCTCATCCCTAATTTAAACCCTTCAGTGATTCTCGCAGCTTCGGGAAAAAGGGTCCCCTGTCTTCTTCACAAGTCCCAAGGCCGATGTGCCCCAGCTCTCTCTCTAGTCCCTTTTCTGCCCTTTCCCCTCCCGGCCCCTCTACTCTAGCCTCCAAAGCTATCTGAGGAATCTTGCCCATGAGAGGGTCATGTACAAGACTCCCATGTGTTCATCCTTGTAGCCTCCTCTCAGTCAGGTGTCAGCTGAACTTTGTGTCTTTTTTGAATCAATTTTGCCTTTCTACCACCTATAAGTGTAGGTGTGCCCAGCACACTCACCAGAATATGTGCTCTCCCAGGACTTACTCTGTGCTTTATCTTTCTCTCCTCGCTGGGGCCTGATCTAATGTATGGAACATTGAAGATGGTTAATACACAGTTGTTTTTGTTGAATCTATGCCTGACGACTGAATAACACAGCCTAAGTGTAAACGTTCCTCTTCACTTGTACCAGTGGTATTTAAATGTGTTTGACATCTTCTTAAATATAAACCTTAGAAAATTTTAAACTATACCATAATACAGAAAAGCACCCAAAATGTATAGTTCAATGAATAAATAAAAAACAAGCACCTATGTAAACTGCCACCGACATCAATTAATAGAACATGATTTTAACTCTATAAGCTCCCTGAGTTGATTGTTAATCATACCTCTTATCTTAGAAGTAACCTCTATGCTGATTTTGGGGAAAATCATTTGTGAGTTTCATTAGAACTTTTCAATTACATATCTCTCTTAAATTTGCCTGTTATTGAACTTTGTATAAATACAATCATCTTGTATTCTTTTTGTGTCCGAATTCTTTTGCTCAGCATTATGTTTGTGAGATTCACCAATGTGGTTTTATGTGGCTTCATAGTAGTCTGTCACATAAACATACCAAAGTTCAATTTGGGCTGTTTGTAGCTTGAGGCCACAATAAATGAAATTATTGTGAATATCCTTGTAATATGTCATCATGTGTATATGCAGATTTTATTTAGGATATATTCTCAACATGTAAACATGGGATAATATCTTTAATCTCACTAGATAAAGCACACAGAGGCATACAAAAAGTTGAGAAGGTTTTTTATTTTTTTTCCCCCCAAGAAAAATACTGACCATTGCAAAAAAGCAGTCAAGAGTTTGTGACATTTTAGTTTGGTGTTCCTTTCGTTCCCATCCCTCCCACCCAGCTCTATCAGCATGTAGCTCTACTAGAATAGGGCTAGCTGTGAGAACTAGCAGCTCTTCTGCTGGAAGAGAATGACTTGATTTTGGTGCAGTATGCAAAGAAACTGCATGACACTACGCATTGTCAGAAATGGTAGCAATGTAAGTGGGAAATGAGCAGGGACAACATGAGGCTGTGATCCTAGCTTGGGCAAGCAACAAACTAGTAGACTAGCCAGAAACTTATTAGACTTATTCAGGGAATGAGACAGCCTTGGTTGCCACCTAGAAGCTCCTGTACATTCCTGATGGGATGGAAATCTATGGATATACACCAGCTTGTTCATATGCTCAGAAGAGACTAGAGATAACCCTTGCTATCCGTATAGCTCTGGTTGAATATGATGTAGTATGAATGCACAGAAGAGAACTGAGATTGCTCAGTGGAAAATACAAACCGGGAAAGACGTGTGAACTGTGTGTACTTGAATGCTATCTGTAAACTCACACAGAGATCCATTGGCAAAGGGTAGAAGCCTTGTTGGCTCAAGGTGTTTGAGCACAACCTTTGACCAATCACTGACTGACCATTAAATTATCTTTACACAGGATAACTTAGGAAAAAACCCTAGGAAGCCAGGCTTAAAAATGAAAATAAGACTAAACAACAAACAAACAAACAAACAAACAAACAAAAATAGTAGCAATACAAGTGGCTCTACTGAGGAGAAGACAGTAGTCCTGGTGAGTTGTAAAATGAAGCAGCCACCACCACCACTGAAAAGAGGAATAAGAATTCAGAGTTGCTATAATGTATTATTTAAAATGTTTCGTAAAAAAAGATATGAGATATGCAAAAAAACAGAATAATGTGACCCATACAGGAGCAAAAGCGGCCAACTAACATTGTGTCTTAAGGGGGCTCCATATGGGGCTTAGCACACAAAGACTTCAAGGCTGTTATTGTATATGTGTCTAGAGAATTAAAAGAGGATATGACAGTATTTATACTTTAAATGACCTATCAAGTAGAGAATCTCAATAAAAACAGATATGACAAGAAGAAAACTGAATAAAATTCTGTCACTGAAAAGTGAAATAACTGAAATGAAGAATTCACTAGAAAGGATACACAGCAGATCCAAGCTGACAGAAAAGGGATTCATCAAACTTGAAGACAGAGCAATAGAAAGCATCTCATCTGAAGAACAGAAAGAAAAGTGAATGAAGAAAAATGATTAGAGCCTCAGAGATCTGTCGGGTCAAGAATAACTATATATGTATAAGAGGAGTCCCTGAAAGACAGGAAAGATATTAAAAAGGGAAGAAAAAATATTTAAAGAAATAATAGCCAGAATCTTCCCAAATTTGAATAAAAATATTAATTTGTATATCTGATAAATTCGGTAAATTCCAGTAGGATAAACACAATTTCAGGAATCTTGAAATTATCAGACCAGGAATTTTAAAAAACAATGCTTTATGCTTCAAAGGCTTTAACTGGAAACTGTAGACAACATGCCTAGCATTGATGGATTTTGTAGGCAGAGAGATAGAAATTCTAAGAAACATAAAAAAGAAATACTAGAAATAAGAAAAAACACTGCAATGGAAACAAAGTAGGCTTATTAGTAGATTGGACATGGCTGAGGAAAGAATCTCTGAGCTTGAGGATATGACAGTAGAATCTTCCAGCAGAATCTTTCTCAACTGAAAAACCAAAGAAAAAAACTGAGGAAAAAAATTGAAAAATAACAGAACATAATATCCAAGAGCTGTGGGACAACTGCAAAAGGCATCAATACATACAATGGAAATTCAAGGAGAAAAAAGGAGAGGAACAAAAGTAATATTTACCTCAATGACTGAAAATTTCCCCAAATTTGTGTCAGCCACCAAACCACACATTCAGGAAGCACAAAGAACACCAAGTAGGATAAATGTTTAAAAACTCTGTACCTAGGCATATCATAATCAAATTTCAGAAAATCAAAGATGAAGAAAAAAATCTTGAAGAAATACAGAGGGGAAAACCACCTTATCTATAGAGGAACAAAAAAATAATTACATCTGACTTCTCATCAGAAACCATACAAGCAAGAAGAGAGTAGAGGGAAATATTTAAAGTGTTGAGAGAATCAAAATGACCAATCTAGAATTCTGCACTCTGTCAACTTATCCTTCAAAAGTGAAGGAGAAATAAGACTTTCTTAGGTGGTGATTCCTCAAAGACCTGGAAGAAGAAATATTATACCATTCAACTCAGCAATTCCCATTATGGGGTATATATCCAAAGGAATATAAATTGTTCTATTATAAAGATACATGCATGCATATATTTATTGCAGCATATTTACAATAGCAAAGACATGGAACCAACCTAAATGTCCATCAATGATAGAATGGATAAAGAAAATGTGGTACATATGCACTGTAGAATGCTATGCAGCCATAAAAAGGAACAAGATCATGAGGCCATTATCCTCAGCAAACTAACACGGGAACAGAAAACCAAACACCACGTGTTGTCACAAGTGGGAGATGAATGATGAGAACACACAGAACATGGACACGTGACACGGAGCAGTATACACTGGGTCCTGTCAGAGGGCAGGGGGTGGAAGGAGGGAGAGCATCAGGAAGAATAGCTAATGGATGTTGGGCTTAATACCTGAGTGATGGGATGATCTGTGCAGCAAACCACCATGGCACATGTTTACCTATATAACAAACCTGCACATCCTGGACATGTACCCCTGAACATAAAAATTGGAAATTTTAGGCTGGGCGCAGTGGCTCATGCCTGTGATCCCAGCACTTTGGGAGGCTGAGGTGGGCGGATCACAAGGTCAAGAGATCAAGACTATCCTGGTCAACATGGTGAAACCCCGTCTCTACTGAAAATACAAAAAAATTAGCTGGGCATGGTGGTGCGTGCCTGTAGTCCCAGCTATGTGGGAGGCTGAGGCAGGAGAATTGCTTGAACCCAGGAGGCGGAGGTGGCAGTGAGCTGAGATCACACCATTGCACTCCAGCCTGGGTACAAGAGCGAAACTCCATCTCAAAAAAAAAAAAAATGTTGGAAATTTTAATCAAAGAGATTTTTTTTTTTTTCCTTAAACTGAGATAGAGTCTCACTTTGTTGCCCAGGCTGGAATGCAGTGGCACGATCTCAGCTCACTGCAGGCTCCACTTCCCGGGTTCAAGTGATCCTCCCAGCTCAGCTTCCTAAGTAGCTGGGATTACAGGCACACACCACCATGCCTGGCTAATTTTTGTATTTTTAGTAAAGACGAGGTTTTACAATGTTGGCCAGGCTGGTCTCAAATTTCTGACCTCAAGTGATCCACCCATCTTGGCTTCCCAAAGTGCTGGGAATACAGGTGTGAGCCATTGCACCCGGCTGATAAAAAGAGACTTTTTTAGACAAACAAAAATCTAGGGAATTTTTTACCAATAGACATGACTTGCAAGAAATGTTTAAAAAAATTCTCCAGAGAGAAGGAAAATTATATAGGTAGGAAACTTGGATCTACACAAAGAAAGGATTTTATTTAGAGAACAGATAAATAACAATAAATTTTTAAAAATTACTTTTCTCATTTTTAATGGACTTAACAGATAATTTGTTCAAAATAATAACTGCAACAATATAGTTGAATATATATGTGTTTGTACATATATGCACATATCTACACATATATATGCATATATATGTGTGCATATGTATATATGTGTGTATAAGTAAAATAAATGACAGTATGTGTAACAGTATGAAGTATAAGTATGAAGAACAGCAATGACACACAGGATAGGCGAGTGGAATTAGAATTACTTTGTCATTGTTAGGTACTTGTAATACACATTAAGTGGGATAATGTTATTTAAAAATAGACTTGGATTAGTTTTAAATGTATATTAAAAATTGTAGGGCAACCATTTAAAGAATAAAGCAATGTAATTGCTAGGCCAAGAAAGGAGAAAAATAGACTCTAAAAGATATTTAAATATGCAAAAGGCAGAAAAAGTGTGGAAGACAAACATAGGAACAGAGAAAAAAACCAAAAAGTAGAAAATAGTAACAGATCTGGTATATGGTAATCCAGCTACTGTCAATGAACATCTTAAACGTAAATGGCATAACTATGTCAATTAAACAATAGATTGTCAGTATGGATTAAAAAACATGGCCCAATTATATGTTGTCTAGAAGAAATCCACTTTAGCTATATAAAGACACATAACAGATGAAAGTAAAAGGATGGGAAAAAAAAACAAAACAGAACATGCTAATACTAATTTTTAAAAAGTGGGACTGGAGTGATGACTCAAACCTGTAATCCCAGCACTTTGGGAGACCAAGGTGGGATCTCAGGAGTTCAAGACCAGCCTGGGAAACATACTGAGACCTTGTCTCTACAAAAAATAAAATAAAATTTTCCAGCTGTGGTAGTGTGCATCTAGCTGTAGTCTAGCTACTTTTGGGTGGGGGTGCTGAGGCAGGAGGATTACTTGAGCCTGGAGGTCCAGGCTGCAGTGAACCATGATCACACCATGGCCCTCCAGCCTGGGTTACAAAGCAGAATCATCTAATAAAAAAATAAAAAAAAATAAAAAAAAATCAAACAGAATAGACTTCAAAGCAACAGAGCAAGGAAAGTTATTGGGAATAAAGAGGTATTACATAATGATAAAGCAGTCAATATTTCAAGAAGATAATTCTTAATGAGCATGTGAAAAAATTGGTAGAATTGCAAGGAGAAATAGATGAATCCACTGTTATAGTTACGAACTTCAACAGCCCTCTGTAAGAAATGGACAGATCTAGCAGGCAGAATATCAGTAAGGACATAGTTGAATTCAACAACATCATTAATCAGCTAAACGGAATGGACATCTACAAACAACTTCATCTTAGACAGCATAATACACATTTTTCTCAAGCTTACATGGAACCAGGATAGACCACATTCTAGGCTGTAAAACATAGCTTAATACATTTAAAAAATAGAAACCATACAATGCCTATTTATCAGGCCATAATGGGTTTAACTAGAAATCAATAACAGAATGATAGCCCTCCAAGTTCTCATATACTTAGAGGTTAAACAATACACTTCTAAATACCACATGGTTAAAAGAAGAAATTTCAAGAGAAATTTAAAAATATTTTGAACTCAGTAAAGATGGAAACACAACGGATCAAAATTTGTGGAATACAGTGAAAGTAGTGCTTAGAGGGAAACTTACAGTATTGAATGCATATACCAGCAAAGAAGAAAGATGTAAAATAAATAATCTAAGATTCCACCTTAGGAAACTAGAAAAAGAAGAGAAAAATAAATTCAAAGTAAGCAGAAAAAATAAGTGATAAACATTAGAGAATAAATAAATAAAATTGAAAACAGAAAATCAGTAGAGAAAATCAACAAAACCAAAAGCTGATTCCTTGGAAAGACCAATAAAATTGATATCACTAGGTATAAGTAAGAAAAAAGAGTGCTCCTCTCCCTGTGTCCATGTGTTCTCATTGTTTAACACCCGCCTATGACTGAGAACATGCAGTGTTTGATTTTCTGCTCTTGTGTCAGTTTGCTGAGAATGATGGTTTCCAGGTTCATCCATGTCCCTACAAAGGACACGAACTCATCATTTTTGATGGCTGCGTAATATTCCATGGTGTGTATGTGCCACATTTTTCCTGTCCAGTCTATCATCGATGGGCATTGGGTTAGTTCCAGGTCTTTGCTATTGTAAACAGTGCTGCAATGAACATTCGTGTGCATATGTTCTTATAGTAGAACAATTTATAATCCTTTGGATATATACCCAGTAATGGGATTGCTGGATCAAATGGAATTTCTATTTCTAGGTCCTTGAGGAATCGCCACACTGTCTTCCACAATGGGAGTGTCTAATTTACACTCCCACCAACAGTGTAAAAGTGTTCCTATTTCTCCACATCCTCTCCAGCATCTGTTGTCTCCAGATTTTTTTTTAATTGCATTTTAGGTTTTGGGGTACATGTGATGAACATGCAAGATTGTTGCATAGGTACACACATGGCAGTGTGGTTTGCTGCCTTCCGTCCCCTCACCTGTATCTGTCATTTCTCCCCATGCTATCTCTTCCCACCACCCCCCCTCCCCCATTTCCCCCCAACGGACCCCAGTGTGTAGTGCTCCCCTCCCTGTGTCCATGTGTTCTCATTGTTCAACACCCGCCTATGAGGGAGAATATACGGTGTTTGATTTTCTGCTCTTGTGTCAGTTTGCTGAGAATGATGGTTTCCAGGTTCATCCATGTCCCTACAAGGGACGTGAACTCATCGTTTTTGATGGCTGCGTAATATTCCATGGTGTATATGTACCACATTTTCCCTATCCAGTCTATCATCGTTGGGCATTTGGGTTGGTTCCAGGTCTTTGCTATTGTAAACAGTGCTGCAATGAACATTCGTGTGCACGTGTCCTTGTAGTAGAATGATTTAGAATCCTTTGGATATATACCCAGTAATGGGATTGCTGGGTCAAATGGGATTTCTATTTTTAGGTCCTTGAGGAATCGCCACACTGTCTTCCACAATGGTTGAATTAATTTACATTCCCACCAACAGTGTAAAAGTGTTCCTATTTCTCCACATCCTCTCCAGCATCTGTTGTTTCCCGATTTTTTTAATGATCGCCATTCTGACTGGTGTGAGATGGTATCTCAATGTGGTTTTGATTTGCATTTCTCTGATGACCAGTGACGATGAGCATTTTTTCATATGTTTGTTGGCCTCCTGTATGTCTTCTTTTGTAAAGTATCTGTTCATATCCTTTGCCCATTTTTGAATGGGCTTGTTTGTTTTTTTCTTGTAGATCTGCTTTAGTTCTTTGTAAATTCTGGATATCAGCCCCTTGTCAGATGGGTAGGCTGCAAAAATTTTTTCCCATTCTGTTGGTTGCCGATTCACTCTACTGACTGTTTCGTTTGCCGTGCAGAAGCTGTGGAGTTTGATTAGGTCCCATTTGTCTATTTTGGCTTTTGTTGCCATTGCTTTTGGCGTTTTGGTCATGAAGTCCTTGCCTACACCTATGTCCTGAATGGTTTTGCCTAGATTTTCTTGTAAGGTTTTTATGGTATTAGGTCTGATGTTTAAGTCTTTAATCCATCTGGAGTTAATTTTGGTGTAAGGTGTCAGGAAGGGGTCCTGTTTCTGCTTTCTGCACGTGGCTAGCCAGTTTTCCCAATACCATATATTAAACAGGGAGTCCTTTCCCCATTGCTAGTTTTTGTCAGGTTTGTCGAAGATCAGATGGTTGTGGGTATGTTGTATTTCCTCTGAGGCCTCTGTTCTGTTCCATTGGTCTATAGCTCTGTTTTGGTACCAGTACCATGCTGTTTTGATTACTGTAGCCTTGTAGTATAGTTTGAAGTCTGGTAGTGTGATGCCTCCTGCTTTTTTCTTTTTGCTTAGAATTGACTTGGCCATGCGGGCTCTCTTTTGGTTCCATATGAAGTTTAAGGTGTTTTTTTCCAGTTCTGTGAAGAAGGTCATTGGTAGCTTGATGGGAATAGCGTTGAATCTGTAAATTACTTTGGGCAGTATGGCCATTTTCACGATGTTGATTCTTCCTAACCATGAACATGGAATGTTTCTCCATCTGTTTGTATCCTCTCTTATTTCGTTGAGCAATGGCTTGTAGTTCTCCTTGAAGAGGTCCTTTACGTTCCTTGTTAGTTGTATTCCTAGGTACTTTATTCTCTTTGTAGCAATTGTGAATGGCAGTTCGTTCTTGATTTGGCTCTCTTGAAGTGTATTACTGGTGTATAGGAATGCTTGTGATTTTTGCACGTTGATTTTGTATCCTGAGACTTTGCTGAAGTTGTTTATCAGTTTCAGGAGACTTTGGGCTGAGATGATGGGGTCTTCCAGATATACAATCATGTCATCTGCAAATAGAGACAATTTGATTTCCTCCTTTCCAATTTGGATATCCTTTATTTCTTTTTCTTGCCTGATTGCTCTGGCTAGAACTTCCAGTACTATATTGAATAGGAGTGGTGAGAGAGGGCACCCTTGTCTAGTGCCAGATTTCAAAGGGAATGCTTCCAGTTTTTGCCCATTCAGTATGATATTGGCTGTTGGTTTGTCATAAATAGCTTTTATTGTTTTGAGGTACGTTCCGTCAATACCTAGTTTATTGAGAGTTTTTAGCATAAAGGGTTGTTGAATTTTGTCAAAAGCCTTCTCTGCATCAATTGAGATAATCATGTGGTTTTTGTCTTTGGTTCTGTTTATGTGGTGAATTACGTTTATGGATTTGCGTATGTTGAACCAGCCTTGCATCCCCAGGATGAATCCTGATTGATCATGGTGGATGAGCTTTTTGATATGCTGTTGCAATCGGTTTGCCAGTATTTTATTGAAGATTTTTGCATCTATGTTCATCATGGATATTGGCCTGAAATTTTCTTTTCTTGTTGAGTCTCTGCCGGGTTTTGGTATCAGGATGATGTTTGTCTCGTAAAATGATTTGGGAAGGATTCCCTCTTTTTGGATTGTCTGGAATAGTTTCAGAAGGAATGGTATCAGCTCCTCCTTGTATGTCTGGTAGAATTCAGCTGTGAACCCATCTGGACCTGGGCTTTTTTTGGGTGGTAGGCTCTTTATTGCTGCCTTGACTTCAAACCTTGTTATTGGTCTATTCAGGGTTTCGGCTTCTTCCAGGTTTAGGCTTGGGAGGATGCAGGTATCCAGGAATTTATCCATTTCTTCCAGGTTTAATAGTTTATGTGCGTAGAGTTGTTTGTAATAATCTCTGATGATGGTTTGGATTTCTGTGGAATCTGTGGTGATATCCCCTTTATCGTTTTTTATTGCATCAATTTGGTTATTCTCTCTTTTCTTTTTTATTAATCTGGCTAGTGGTCTGTCTATTTTGTTGATCTTTTCAAAAACCCAGCTCCTGGATTTATTGATTTTTTGAAGAGTTTTTTGTGTCTCTATTTCCTTCAGTTCTGCTCTGATCTTAGTTATTTCCTGTCTTCTGCTAGGTTTTGAGTTTTTTTGATCTTGCTCCTCTAGCTCTTTCAATTTTGATGATAGGGTGTCAATTTTAGATCTCTCCTTTCTTCTCATGTGGGCACTCATTGCTATATATTTTCCTCTAGAGACTGCTTTCAATGTGTCCCAGAGATTCTGGTATGTTGTGTCTTCGTTCTCATTGGTTTCGAAGAACATCTTTATTTCTGCCTTCATTTCATTGTTTATCCAGTCAACATTCAAGAGCAAGTTGTTCAGTTTCCATGAAGCTGTGCAGTTCTGAGTTAGTTTCTGCATTCTGAGTTCTAACTCGATTGCACTGTGGTCTGAGAGACTGTTTGTTATGATTTCTGTTCTTTTGCATTTGTTGAGGAGTGATTTATTGCCAATTATGTGGTCAATTTTAGAGTAGGTGTGATGTGGTGCTGAGAAGAATGTATATTCTGTGGATTTGGGGTGGAGAGTTCTGTAAATGTCTATTAGGTTTGCTTGTTCCAGGTCTGTATTCAGGTCCTGGATATCCTTGTTGATTTTCTGTCTGGTTGATCTGTCTAATATTGACAATGGGGTGTTAAAGTCTCCCACTATTATTGTGTGGGAGTCTAAGTCTCTTTTTAAGTCATTAAGAACTTGCCTTATGTATCTGGGTGCTCCTGTATTGGGTGCGTATATATTTAGGATTGTTAGCTCTTCTTGTTGCAGTGATCCTTTTACCATTATGTAATGTCCTTCTTTGTCTCTTTTGATCTTTGTTGCTTGAAAGTCTATTTTATCAGAGATGAGAATTGCAACTCCTGCCTTTTTTTGCTCTCCATTTGCTTGGTAGATCTTCCTCCATCCCTTTATTTTGAGCCTTTGTGTATCCTTGCATGTAAGATGGGTTTCCTGGATACAGCACACTGATGGCTTTTGGCTTTTTATCCAACTTGCCAGTCTGTGTCTTTTGATTGGGGCATTTAGTCCATTGACATTTAGGGATAGTATTGTTATGTGTGAATTTGATACTGTCATTTTGATGCTACCTGGCTGTTTTGTTGCTTAGTTGATGCAGATTCTTGATTGTGTTGATACTCTTTTACCATTTGGTGTGTTTTTGGAGTGGCTGGTACTGGTTGTTCCTTTATATGTGTAGAGCCCCTTTCAGGAGTTCTTGTAGAGCAGGTTTGGTGGTGATGAAATCTCTGAGTGCTTGCTTGTTCACAAAGGATTTTATTTTTCCTTCACTTATGAAGCTGAGTTTGGCTGGATAGGAGATTCTGGGTTGAAAGTTCTTTTCTTTAAGGATGTTGAATATTGTCCCCCAATCTCTTCTGGCTTGTAGGGTTTCTGCTGAGAGATCTGCTGTGAGTCTAATGGGCTTCCCTTTGTGGGTAACCCGACCTTTCTCTCTGGCTGCCCTTAGCATTTTCTCTTTCATTTCAACCCTGGTGAATCTGACGATTATGTGCCTTGGGGTTGCTCTTCTTGAGGAATATCTTTGTGGTGTTCTCTGTATTTCCTGGATTTGAATATTGGTCTGCCTTGCTAGGTTGGGGAAGTTTTCCTGGACAATATCCTGAAGAGTATTTTCCAGCTTGGATTCATTCTCTTCATCACATTCAGGTACACCTATCAGACGTAGATTAGGTCTTTTCACATAGTCCCACATTTCTTGAAGATTTTGTTCATTCCTTTTTGTGCTTTTTTCTCTGTTATTGCCTTCTCTTTTTATTTCATTGAGTTGATCTTCGACCTCTGATATCCTTTCTTCTGCTTGGTCAATTCGGCTGTTGAAGCTTGTGCATGCTTCACGAAGTTCTCATGTTGCGTTTTTCAGCTCCATCAATTCACTTATACTTCTCTCTATGCTGTCCATTCTCGTCAGCAGTTCGTCCAATCTTTTTTCAAGGTTCCTATTTTCTTTGCGTTGGGTTAGAACATGTTCTTTTAGCTCATTGTAGTTTCTTATTACCCACCTTCTGAAGTCTGATTCTGTCATTTCATCACCCTCCTTCCCCATCCGGTCTGGTTCCCGTGCTGGTGAGGAGTTGTGATCACTTTTAGGAGGAGAGGTGTTCTGGTTTCGGGAGTTTTCATCCTTTTTGCGCTGGTTTCTTCCCATTTTTGTGGGTTTAGCCCTGTCTCTGTCCCAGGGAGTTGGAGCTTTATGAGTTTCCGTTGCACTACTGCCTTTTTTGATTTTTCTTTCAGGTCGGACCCGCCCAGCTAGCAGCATGCCTAGCCACTGCCTGCCCGCAGGGGCTTTGCTGAGCTGCTGTGGGCTCCGCCCAGCTGCCCTGAGCTCTTCCCTGTAGTCCTTTTTATATGGGCGTAGTTAGAACTGTCTGGGCAACGGTGGCCCCGCCTCTGTTATGGTGGACTCTCTCTGTTGTGGCAGGTTGCCTCGGCAACAGCGGGTTGCCTCGGCAACGGCAGCCTGCCTCCATAGCGGTGGAGAGTCTCAGTAATGGCGGAAGCCCCTCCCCCACGGAGCCGGATCATCCCGGTTCAGCAGTGCTTGGTTTGGAGGGCTCAACCCAGAGGGTTTCCAATTACTGTTTTTGTTTTCCTTGTTGTTGGGGGTGGAGGGGTGGGACCAACCGAGCCTGATCACCTGGCTCCCTGACTCAGAGTCTTTTCTTTTTAGTTGAACGACCTCGCGTTCCGGTCGCTTGTTGAAAAGGCGCCGGGATCTCCCGTGCTGCGACTCACGGAGTTGGCTCGAACTGCAGCGCCGGCGCCGGCTCCTGGCGGATTTTTTGTCTAGGAATCTCCTGGCCTGACTCGCTATTTCAGATGAATGGGCAACTCTGCCGTCTCAGGGCTCTGCTTGCCAGCTAAGAGGGCTCCCAGACCAGTGGCTTTTGTATGGAGAACCGCAGCAACAGGGCGTGGTCACAGCAGCCTCGCGGGCGGAATCAGCCCCACGGGGGCCAAAACAGCCGCACCAGCTGGGACTGCGACACTGGCGACCCCTCTGCCTGGGTATCTCCTGGTCTGTGGGCAATAAGAGTTCATCTGGAAATGCGGCGTCCACTCACCCTCTGCACTTTCACTGGGAGCTGAAGTCCTGAGCTGTTCTTAGGCCGCCATCTTCCCAGCATTCCCTCTCCAGATTTTTAAATGATCGCCATTCTAAATGGCATGAGATGGTATCTCAATGAAGTTTTGATTTGCATTTCTCTAATGACCAGTGATGATGACCAGCTTTCATACGTTTGTTGGCCTCATGTATGTCTTCTTTTGTAAAGTGTCTGTTCATATCCTTTGCCCAGTTTTGAATGGGCTTGTTTGTTTTTTTCTTGTAAATCTGTTTTAGTTCTTTGTAAATTCTGGGTATCAGCTCTTTGTCAGATGGGTAAACTGCGAAATAGGGGAGGGACAGCGGAGGGTGGCGGTTGCGGGGGGATGGCATGGGGAGCAATGCCAGATACAGGTGAAGGGGAGGAAGGCAGCAAATCACACTGCCACATGTATACCTATGCAACAATCTTGCATGTTCTTCACATGTACCCCAAAACCTAAAATGCAGTAAAAAAAGAATGATAAATAAATAAATAAATAAAAATTAAAAAAAGAAAAAAGAGAAAGCACAATTTGAAAATATGAGAAATGAAAGATTAGACATCATTGCAGAGTCCATAGATATTAAAAGCATAATAAAGGATATTAACAACTCTATACCCACAATTTTGATAGCCTAGATGAAATAGACCAGTTTCTTGAAAGACATAATCTGCCAAAACTCACTCAAGAAGTAATAGACAATTTGAATAGGCCTATATCTATTAAATACATTAAATCAGTAATTAATAACTTTCCAAAGCAGAAAGCACCAGGTCCAGATGAGTTCACTGGTGAAGTCTACCTAATATTTAAGGAAAAAGTTGTGGAGCCGACTTTCAAGATGGCCGCCTAAGAACAGCTCAGGACTTCAGCTCCCAGTGAAAGTGCAGAGGGTGAGTGGACGCCGCATTTCCAGACGAACTCTTATTGCCCACAGACCAGGAGATACCCAGGCAGAGGGGTCGCCAGCGTCGCAGTCCCAGCCGGTGCGGCTGTTTTGGCCCCCGCGGGGCTGATTCCGCCCGCGCGGCTGCTGTGACCACTCCCTGTTGCTGCGGTTCTCCGTACAAAAGCCACTGGTCTGGGAGCCCTCTTAGCTGGCGAGCAGAGCCTTGAGACGGCAGAATAGTCCATTCATCTGAAATAGCGAGTCAGGCCAGGAGATTCCTAGGCAAAAAATCCGCCAGGAGCCGGCGCCGCGGTTCGAGCCGACTCCGTGAGTCGCAGCACGGGAGATCCCAGCGCCTTTTCAACAAGCGACCGGAACGCGGGGTCGTTCAACTTAAAAGAAAAGACTCTAAGTCAGGGAGCCAGGTGATCAGGCTCGGTTGGTCCCACCCCTCCACCCCCAACAACAACGAAAACAAAAACAGTAATTGGAAACCCTCTGGGTTGAGCCCTTCAAACCAAGCACAGCTGAACCGGGACGGTCCGGCTCCGTGGGGGAGGGGCTTCCGCCATTACTGAGACTCTCCACCGCTAAGGACGCAGGCTGCCGTTGCCGAGGCAACCCGCCATTGCCGAGGCAACCTGCCACAACAGAGAGAGTCCGCCATAACAGAGGCGGGGCCACCATTGCCCAGACAGTTCTAACTACGCCCATATAAAAAGGACTACAGGGAAGAGTTCAGGGCAGCTGGGCGGAGCCCACAGCAGCTCAGCAAAGCCCCTGCGGGCAGGCAGAGGCTAGGCCTGCTGCTAGCTGGGCGGGTCCGACCTGAAAAAAAAAAAATCAAAAAAGGCAGTAGTGCAACGGAAACTCATAAAGCTCCAACTCCCTGGGACAGAGACAGACAACAGGTGGATAAACCCACAAAAATGGGTAGAAACCAGCGTAAAAAGGATGAAAACTCCCGAAACCAGAACACCTCTCCTCCTAAAAGTGATCACAACTCCTCACCAGCAAGGGAACCAGAACGGATGGAGAAGGAGGGTGATGAAATGACAGAATCAGACTTCAGAAGATGGGTAGTAAGAAACTACAATGAGCTAAAAGAACATGTTCTAACCCATCGCAAAGAAAATAGGAACCTTGAAAAAAGATTGGACGAACTGCTGACGAGAATGGACAGCATAGAGAGGAGAATAAGTGAATTGATGGAGCTGAAAAACGCAACACGAGAACTTCGTGAAGCATGCACAAGCTTCAACAGCCGAATTGACCAAGCAGAAGAAAGGATATCAGAGGTCGAAGACCAACTCAATGAAATAAAAAGAGAAGGCAAGAACAGAGAAAAAAGCGCAAAAAGGAATGAACAAAATCTTCAAGAAATGTGGGACTATGTGAAAAGACCTAATCTACGTCTGATAGGTGTACCTGAATGTGATGAAGAGAATGAATCCAAGCTGGAAAATACTCTTCAGGATATTATCCAGGAAAACTTCCCCAACCTAGCAAGGCAGACCAATGTTCAAATCCAGGAAATACAGAGAGCACCACGGAGATATTCCTCAAGAAGAGCAACCCCAAGGCACATAATCGTCAGATTCACCAGGGTTGAAATGAAAGAGAAAATGCTAAGGGCAGCCAGAGAGAAGGGTCGGGTTACCCACAAAGGGAAGCCCATTAGACTCACAGCAGATCTCTCAGCAGAAACCCTACAAGCCAGAAGAGACTGGGGGCCAATATTCAACATCCTTAAAGAAAAGAACTTTCAACCCAGAATCTCCTATCCAGCCAAACTCAGCTTCATAAGTGAAGGAAAAATAAAATCCTTTGTGAACAAGCAAGCACTCAGAGATTTCATCACCACCAAACCTGCTCTACAAGAACTCCTGAAAGAGGCTCTACACACATAAAGGAAAAACCAGTACCAGCCACTCCAAAAACACACCAAATGGTAAAAAAGCAGCAACACAATCAAGAATCTGCATCAACTAACCAACAAAACAGCCAGGTAGCATCAAAATGACAGCATCAAATTCACACATAACAATACTATCCCTAAATGTCAATGGACTAAATGCCCCAATCAAAAGACACAGACTGGCAAATTGGATAAAAAGCCAAAAGCCATCAGTGTGCTGTATCCAGGAAACCCATCTTACATGCAAGGATACACAAAGGCTCAAAATAAAGGGATGGAGGAAGATCTACCAAGCAAATGGAGAGCAAAAAAAGGCAGGAGTTGCAATTCTCATCTCTGATAAAATAGACTTTCAAGCAACAAAGATCAAAAGAGACAAAGAAGGACATTACATAATGGTAAAAGGATCACTGCAACAAGAAGAGCTAACGATCCTAAATATATATGCACCCAATACAGGAGCACCCAGATACATAAGGCAAGTTCTTAATGACTTAAAAAGAGACTTAGACTCCCACACAATAATAGTGGGAGACTTTAACACCCCATTGTCAATATTAGACAGATCAACCAGACAGAAAATCAACAAGGATATCCAGGACCTGAACACAGACCTGGAACAAGCAAACCTAATAGACATTTACAGAACTCTCCACCCCAAATCCACAGAATATACATTCTTCTCAGCACCACATCACACCTACTCTAAAATTGACCACATAATTGGCAATAAATCACTCCTCAGCAAATGCAAAAGAACAGAAATCATAACAAACAGTCTCTCAGACCACAGTGCAATCGAGTTAGAACTCAGAATGCAGAAACTAACTCAGAACCGCACAGCTTCATGGAAACTGAACAACTTGCTCTTGAATGTTGACTGGATAAACAATGAAATGAAGGCAGAAATAAAGATGTTCTTCGAAACCAATGAGAACGAAGACACAACATACCAGAATCTCTGGGACACATTGAAAGCAGTCTCTAGAGGAAAATATATAGCAATGAGTGCCCACATGAGAAGAAAGGAGAGATCTAAAATTGACACCCTATCATCAAAATTGAAAGAGCTAGAGGAGCAAGATCAAAAAAACTCAAAACCTAGCAGAAGACAGGAAATAACTAAGATCAGAGCAGAACTGAAGGAAATAGAGACACAAAAAACTCTTCAAAAAATCAATAAATCCAGGAGCTGGTTTTTTGAAAAGATCAACAAAATAGACAGACCACTAGCCAGATTAATAAAA
Source organism: Saimiri boliviensis (assembly GCF_048565385.1). NCBI lineage: Eukaryota > Metazoa > Chordata > Mammalia > Primates > Cebidae > Saimiri > Saimiri boliviensis. Next base: position 69,936,702 of record NC_133456.1, read on the forward strand.
AAGAAAAGAGAGAATAACCAAATTGATGCAATAAAAAACGATAAAGGGGATATCACCACAGATTCCACAGAAATCCAAACCATCATCAGAGATTATTACAAACAACTCTACGCACATAAACTATTAAACCTGGAAGAAATGGATAAATTCCTGGACAACTGCAACCTCCCAAGCCTAAACCTGGAAGAAGCCGAAACCCTGAATAGACCAATAACATGGTCTGAAGTCGAGGCAGCAATAAAGAGCCTACCACCCAAAAAAAGCCCAGGTCCAGATGGGTTCACAGCTGAATTCTACCAGACATACAAGGAGGAGCTGATACCATTCCTTCTGAAACTATTCCAGACAATCCAAAAAGAGGGAATCCTTCCCAAATCATTTTACGAGACAAACATCATCCTGATACCAAAACCCGGCAGAGACTCAACAAGAAAAGAAAATTTCAGGCCAATATCCATGATGAACATAGATGCAAAAATCTTCAATAAAATACTGGCAAACCGATTGCAACAGCATATCAAAAAGCTCATCCACCATGATCAAGTAGGATTCATCCCGGGGATGCAAGGCTGGTTCAACATACGCAAGTCCATAAACGTAATTCACCACATAAACAGAACCAAAGACAAAAACCACATGATTATCTCGATTGATGCAGAGAAGGCTTTTGACAAAATTCAACAACCCTTTATGCTAAAAACCCTCAATAAAGTAGGTATTGACGGAACGTATCTCAAAACAATAAAAGCTATTTACGACAAACCAACAGCCAATATCATACTGAATGGGCAAAAACTGGAAGCATTCCCTTTGAAATCAGGCACTAGACAAGGATGCCCTCTCTCACCACTCCTATTCAATATAGTACTGGAAGTTCTAGCCAGAGCAATCAGGCAAGAAAAAGAAATAAAGGGTATCCAAATTGGAAAGGAGGAAATCAAATTGTCTCTATTTGCAGATGACATGATTGTATATCTGGAAGACCCCATCATCTCAGCCCAAAATCTCCTGAAACTGATAAACAACTTCAGCAAAGTCTCAGGATACAAAATCAACGTGCAAAAATCACAAGCATTCCTATACACCAGTAATAGACTTCAAGAGAGCCAAATCAGGAGCGAACTGCCATTCACAATTGCTACAAAGAGAATAAAGTACCTAGGAATACAACTAACAAGGAACGTAAAGGACCTCTTCAAGAAGAACTACAAGCCATTGCTCAACGAAATAAGAGAGGATACAAACAGATGGAGAAACATTCTATGTTCATGGTTAGGAAGAATCAACATCGTGAAAATGGCCATACTGCCCAAAGTAATTTACAGATTCAATGCTATTCCCATCAAGCTACCAATGACCTTCTTCACAGAACTGGAAAAAAACACCTTAAACTTCATATGGAACCAAAAGAGAGCCCGCATAGCCAAGTCAATTCTAAGCAAAAAGAACAAAGCGGGAGGCATCACACTACCGGACTTCAAACTATACTACAAGGCTACAGTAATCAAAACAGCATGGTACTGGTACCAAAACAGAGATATAGACCAATGGAACAGAACAGAGGCCTCACAGGAAATACAACATACCCACAACCATCTGATCTTCGACAAACCTGACAAAAACAAGCAATGGGGAAAGGACTCCCTGTTTAATAAATGGTGTTGGGAAAACTGGCTAGCCATGTGCAGAAAGCAGAAACAGGACCCCTTCCTGACACCTTACACCAAAATTAACTCCAGATGGATTAAAGACTTAAACATCAGACCTAATACCATAAAAACCTTAGAAGAAAATCTAGGCAAAACCATTCAGGACATAGGTGTAGGCAAGGACTTCATGACCAAAACGCCAAAAGCAATGGCAACAAAAGCCAAAATAGACAAATGGGACCTAATCAAACTCCACAGCTTCTGCACGGCAAAAGAAACAGTCAGTAGAGTGAATCGGCAACCAACAGAATGGGAAAAAATTTTTGCAGTCTACCCATCTGACAAGGGGCTGATATCCAGAATTTACAAAGAACTAAAGCAGATCTACAAGAAAAAAACAAACAAGCCCATTCAAAAATGGGCAAAGGATATGAACAGATACTTTACAAAAGAAGACATACAGGAGGCCAACAAACATATGAAAAAATGCTCATCATCACTGGTCATCAGAGAAATGCAAATCAAAACCACATTGAGATACCATCTCACACCAGTTAGAATGGCGATCATTAAAAAATCGGGAAACAACAGATGCTGGAGAGGATGTGGAGAAATAGGAACACTTTTACACTGTTGGTGGGAATGTAAATTAATTCAACCATTGTGGAAGACAGTGTGGCGATTCCTCAAGGACCTAAAAATAGAAATCCCATTTGACCCAGCAATCCCATTACTGGGTATATATCCAAAGGATTCTAAATCATTCTACTACAAGGACACGTGCACACGAATGTTCATTGCAGCACTGTTTACAATAGCAAAGACCTGGAACCAACCCAAATGCCCAACGATGATAGACTGGATAGGGAAAATGTGGTACATATACACCATGGAATATTATGCAGCCATCAAAAACGATGAGTTCACGTCCTTTATAGGGACATGGATGAACCTGGAAACCATCATTCTCAGCAAACTGACACAAGAGCAGAAAATCAAACACCGTATATTCTCGCTCATAGGTGGGTGTTGAACAATGAGAACACATGGACACAGGGAGGGGAGCACTACACACTGGGGTCTGTTGGGGGGAAATGGGGGAGGGGCGGGGGGTGGGGAGGTGGGAAGAGATAGCATGGGGAGAAATGACAGATACAGGTGAGGGGACGGAAGGCAGCAAAGCACACTGCCATGTGTGTACCTATGCAACAATCTTGCATGTTCATCACATGTACCCCAAAACCTAAAATGCAATAAAAAAAAAAAAAAGAATCCCCCCCAAAAAAAAAAAAGTTGTACCAATTCTCTATACAGTAATCTCTTCCAGATGGTAGAAGCAGAGGGAATTGTTTCTAACTCGTTCTATGAGGCCAGCATTACCTTAATACCAAAACCAGATGAAGGCATTAAAAGAAAACAAACAAACAACAACAACAAAAAACTACCGACCGATATCTCTTATGAAAGCAGATGTAAAATTGTTGATAATAAATTAGCAAATTGAATTCATATTTGCTAACTGAAAGAGTATTATACACTGCAACCAAGTGAGATATATTCCTGGTATGCAAGGATGTTTCAACATATGAAAATAATCAATTACTTCAGTCTAAAGAGAAAATCACATGTTTATATCAATAGATGCAGAAAAGGAAACACTCTGCAAGCTAGTATTAGGAACTTCCTCTACTTGATAAAGAACATGCACTAAAAGCCTATAAGCTAACATCATACCTAATGGTGAAAAACTTGAAGTTTTTCCACTAAGGTCAGGAAAAAGTCAAGGATGTCCCCTTTCACCACTGCTTTTCAACATTGTACTAGAAGGCCTAACTAATGCAATAAAAGGCTATGAAATGTATACAGACTGGGAAGGATAAATACAACTTTCTTTGTTCACAGATGATATGATCATCTGTTTAGAAAATAAAAAAAAAATTGACAAAAAAAGTCACGGATGGAACTGATCAGCAATTTTAGCACGACTGCAGGATTCAAGGCCAACATGCAAAAGTCAATTGCTTTCCTAGAGAGTTGGCCCTCCAGGTTGGTGGTTTCCATATTCCTGGGTTCAATGAACTGTGGATCAAAAATATTCAGAAAAAAAGATGGTTATATCTGTTCTGAAAATGTTTAGACATTTTTTTTGGTCATTATTTCCTAAACAATACAGTACAACTGTTTGCATGGCATTTACATTATATTAGGTATTATAAATAATCTATAGAAGGGTTAAAGTGTATGAGAGGATATGTGTAGATTATATGCAAATACTACACCATTTAAAGAGACTTGAGCATCTGTGGGTTTTGGTATCCACAGGGGTCCTGGAAGCACTTGGGGAGGCCAAGGAGGGTGGATCACGAGGTCAGGAGATCAAGGTCATCTTGGCCAACATGGTGAAACCCCATCTCTACTGAAAATATAAAAAACATTAACTGGGCGTGGTGACACACACCTGTAGTCCCAGCTACTCGGGAGGCTGAAGCAGGAGAATTGCTTGAACCCAGGAGGTGGAGATTGCAAATCATTCTATTATAAAGACATATAGTGGTTCTTTATAAAGCTGAGATCACGCCACTGTACTACAGCCTGGGTGACAATGCGAGACTCTGTCTCAAATAAATAAATAAATAAGTTAACCATATACTTACCACATGACTCAGCAGTCCCACTCAATAAGAAGATGTCTATTCCACAGAAGTGAATACTTATATTCATACAAAAACCTATACGTGAATGCTTCTGACAGCTTTATTCATAAATGCCCCAAACTGAAAACAACCCAAATGTTCTTCAACTGGTGAATGTATGAACAGACTGTAATACAGTCACACCATGGAATACTACTCAGCCAATAAAAAGGAACTATTGATATATGCAATAACATGAATGAATGGCAAATGCATTATAATACGTGAAAGGAGCTAAACTCAAAAGACTACTTAATTCCATTTGCATGACATTCTCCTGGAAAGGACAAAACAATAGAGACAGAAAACAGACCACTGGTTGTCAGGGATGAAGGTAGAGTGAGTTAATGAAAGGAGCAAACAAGAGAATTGGGGTGGAAAGCAGGAATGGAACTGCTCTGTGTCTTGATTGTGGAGGTTATACAACTGCATGCATTGTCAAAATACAACTGCATGCATTGCAACTGTTCACCAAAAACTGTGTTGCATTTACTTGTATATGAATTTTAAAATAAACTTTTAACAGTTTTTTAAAAAGAAGAGAAGAGAAAACCTTCATTTTAAGCTTGATTAGCTGAAGTCAGAAATTATCAAGTGGTCTTCATTTTTTGAAATTGTCTATTTTCCCTTTCTTCTGCTAAAATTAAGCTCTGTAAGAACAGAAGCTTTGTTTGGTTTGTCCACTGATGTATCTCTAGCATCTAAAACAGTGGTAATAACAACAGCAATGAACTCATTGAAGGCTTAACTTAGTGCATTTCATATGTTACATTTTATTTAATGCTTGAAACAAGTCACTAAAGTAGATACTGTCAGTATCCCCATTTCACAGATTAGGAGACTGAGACACAGCAAGGCTGGGTAACTTGTCCCAAACCATACATTATTAAGAGGTGGAGCCATGATTTGGATTTGAACCCAGTCAATTTGATTGGACCCACACCTTTAACTACTAGTCTAGACACTTCGCTAAAGGGCGCAGGAACAAGAAAAAACATACCTGGATAAAACAAGGGAACGAAGAGAATCTGGAACTTTTGGCTAGATGCAGCAATCTGACACAGCTTTAGTTTGTTTCTCTTAGGGAAGGAGAGCTTTTCCTGTTTTTATGTATTGTGTGCATGACGGTTAGTTGTGTTAGGTGTGTGAGAACTGGCGGAGAGTGCAACAGACTTCTGTGGTTTTTGTCTGTGCAGTAAACCCTCTTCCCTTCTTTTGGTAGTGGACATGTCCACTTCCTTGCTTTGGGGATTCTTCTCCCCCGTCAGGTCATGCTTATGTGGGCCCGTCCATTAGAACTTTTCCCTGGGATTCTTATATACTAGCATGGGGAAGAGAAGCCCATCCTTTCTTCTTCTGCATAAGTGTACTCGGATAGGCACTTTAACTTAGAATTCTATGAAGACAGTAGGGAATTATTCAAGATTGACTGAGTCCACGTTGCGGAATGAAATTAGACACAGTTCACAGTAGAATTAAGTTAAGCATAACTTGTATGCATTAAACTACAGTAATTGTGCTGGCTTTAATTTCCAATTATCTCCTAATTAAAAAGCATTAGGAATAACATTTAGACATACATTTGGACAAATGTGATTGTTCTTCTGGTCCAAGAGAAATCTATTTCTTGTGCTAAATTCCACTGGTCTTCTGTGAGGTCTACAGCATTCTTGTCTTACGAGTCTCTCCTGGGATTAGTTACTTCCTTTCATCAGAGCACTTAATATTTACAGCAGGCTGAAACATGACTCTCCAAAGATATTAGGCCTTAATTTTTGGAACCTGTAAATGTCACTCTATTTGGGAAAAAAGTCTCTGCAGATGTAATTAAGAACCTTGAGATAGGGAGATTATCCTGGATTATCTGAGTGGGCCTCACATGTCATCCTATGTATCCTTATAAGATGGGCACAGTGAGAGCTTCTACACATACAGAGAAGAAGGCAATATCAAACTGAGCAGAGAGATTTCAAGGTGGGCCCTGAGGAATGCAGGCAGCCGCAGGAAGCTAAATGGGGCAAAAGTGAATTCTTCCCTACAGTCTCTGGAGGAAATGCAGCCACTCCAATATGTTGTTTTTTGTCTAATGAAACTGATTTTGGTCTTTTGGCCTCCAGAACTGTAGAGAATAAATTTCTATGTTAAAAAAGATTTTTTTTTGTAGCAATGGTGGGGAGGTCTCACTATGTTGCCCAGGCTAATCTCAACCTCTTGGCCTCAAGTGATCCTCCTTCCTTGGCCTCCCAAGACACAGGAATTTTTACAGGTATAAGCCACCATGCCCAGCCTAAATTTCTGTTGTTTTAAGCCACCAAAATCTGTGGTAATTTGGTGTTTGTTTCAGGTTTTAATTAATTAGTATTAATACTAATACAACCCTATTGCCAGAAACATCCTATTTATCTCAAATTCCTCTGGTTACAAAATTTTTATCAATAGCATTACAGTTTCTCTAAAACTATTTTGCAAAATGCCAGTCGCCTCTGTATTTATTGACTCACATGGTAGGGCAAGTCTGTACTTCTCTCTCACCCTCTCCTTCCCTCTTTCCCTCTCTTACTTACATAAGCTTTGTTCTGGCTTTGTGATGCTTTATTTTGGTCTGTTTCTGTGTCGTCTGTCCTTCTGAGATAAATTAGGAGTCTTATTCTTGTTTATCTTATTAAAAATAACATTATTATTGGAGGTCAAACTGAAATGGATTTCCTAATGAGAAGAAACGTGAATGCCCCCCATGGTTGCAAAGGCCTGACAGTTACTGTTTCATCATTTTATGCTTAATACCATATAAGGAACACTTTCTTCCTGAGATGTCTTAAGAATTTTTCTATACTTGGAAATAAATATGGGCATCTAGGATTAAAAAGCCTACAATTAAATCTCAGTTCTCACACTTCTTAATTGTGTGACCTCTTATAAATCGCTTTGCTGTTACCTAAACCTTTGGAATTTCTCATCTGTAAAATAGGGCTAGCAGTAAGGTTGATGTAAGAAGCAGAGGAGTTGATGTATTTGGATCACTTAAAACAGTGCCTGGCTCATAGCGAGCGCCTGGCAAATGCTGCTGTTCTCATCATCACCATCACTGGCGTTGTCTAGCATGGGGGGGTGTGCTATCTGTGTCTGCATCTGTGCAGGGACAGTTGACTTACCACCTCTTTAAACTGGCTCTCCTGTTGCAAGTGGTAGGCCCAAGGAAGGACATGCCTTTCTTTTTCACATCTGACCAGGAGGGATGGATACAAGGCTTTCAGTCTGAAATGTGTCTCATTTTTACCAGCCATTATTGTCTGTTGGAAACAATAATTTGGTTGGATTACTTAAAATAATAATTGAATTTCCCAATTTCATTTTTTAGCATAGACATTCAGACAAAATTTTCACAAACCAGCTTTGAAATCAAGGGATTATAATTCTGTTAAATCCATTCATTCAACATTTATTTACTGAACTCCTGTGGAGTAGCCAGCCCTGTGCTAAGTCCTGGGAGCATAGCAGTGAACAGAATGCTAAACCATGCAGAAAATGTAAGTCCTGGGAAGAAGTTTGGATATTATCCTAAATGTAGTGGGAAACCTTTGAAAGAACTTAAGCCATGGATCTTTAGGAGGGCAACTTTATTTTTGCTTTTAAGGATATTTTAAAAATTTCGTGTGATAAAAACAATTAGCATGAGATCTACGCTCTGAACAAATCTGTAAGTGTAGAACACATTATTGTTACTTGCAGGTACAATGTTGTACAACAGAATGTATTTATCTAGCACTGAAAATTTAGGTTTTTTGATTAGTAACTCCGATTTCTCCATCCCCATAACCTCTGGAAACCACTATTTCACTCTCTGATTCTATGAATTGACTATTTTTGATACCTTGCAGTATTTCATTTTCTGGGACTTGAATATTTCACTTTAGCATAATGTTCTCAAAGTTCATCCAGGTTGCCACGCATTGTAGAATTTCTCTCTTTTTCTTAAAGCTGAGTAGTATTTCATTGTAAATATAGTCCACATTTTCTTTATCCACTCATCTGTCCCTGGAAATTTAGTTTTTTTCCACATCTTGGCTGTTGTGAATAATGCTGTAATGAATATAGGAATGCTATCCTGATTTCAATTATGTGAATACATTCCCAGAAGTAGTGACATTGCTAGATTTTATAGTAGTTCTTTTTTTTTTTTTTTTTTTGAGACAGTGTCCTCTGTCGCCCATGGGTGGAGCGCAGTTGTGTGATCTCTGCTCATTGCTCACCACAACTCCACCTTCTGGGCTCAAGCGATTCTGCTGCCTCAGTCTCCCAAGTAGCTGGGATTACAGGCATGTGCCACCACACCAGGCTAATTTTTGTATTTTTAGTAGAGACAGGGTTTCGCCATGTTGGCCAGGCTGGTCTCAAACTATTGGCCTCAAGTGATCTGCCGCCTTGGCCTCCCAAAGTTCTGGGATTACTGGCGTGAGTCATTGCACCCAGCCAGTAGAGAACTATTTAATTTTTTGAGGCACTGCTATACTGTTTTCCATAGAGGCATCATCATTTTGCATTCCTACCAACAGTGTGCAAGGGTTCCGATTTCTGTTTTTTGTTGTTTGTTTGTAAGGGTTCCAATTTCTAGGCATCCTTTCTAACACTTATACTTTGGTTTTTTGATAGCAGCCATCCTGACAGTTTGATGTGACATCTCATTGCGGTTTTTACTTGCGTATTTCTATAATTATCAATATAGAGTATTTTCTCATATACCTGTTGGTCTTTTGTATGTCCTCTTCAAAGAAATGTCTGTTCAGGCCCTTGGCTCATTTTTAAACAGGTTATTTATTTATTTATTTTTACTATTGAGTTGTAGGAGTTTCTTATACACTTTGGAGAGTAACCCTGTATTACATATTTGCTTTGCAAATATTTTGTCACATTCTGTAGGTTGTCTTTTCACTCTGTTGATTGCTCTAATTACTGTGTAAAAGACTTTTAGTTTGATATATACAATCTCACATATCTGTTTTTATTTTTGTTGCCTATATTTTGGTGTCATATCTGTGAATTTGTTACCAAGACCCATGTCATCAAACTTGTCCCCCAAGTTTTCCTCTGGGAGTTTTAGAGTTTTAGGTCTTACATTTAAAACTTTCATTCATTTTAATTTTATTTTTGTATATAGTGTATTATGAGTCCAATTTTCTGCTTTGGCATGTGGGTATCCAATTTTCCCAACTCCATTTATTGACAAGACGGCCCTTCCTTCATTGTGTATCTTGGCACCCTTGTCAACAGAGAATCAGTTGACCATAAATGAAAGGATTTATGTCTGGGGTCTCTATTCCATTCCATTGCTCTACATACCTGTCTTTAGGCCAGTACCATACTGGTTTCCTATGTAGCTTTATTAAGGTATAATTAACAAGCTAAAATTACATGCATTTTGATATATGTACACATACATACACACACACGCACACACACACACACATATACACACATTGTGAAAAAATTACCACAATCAAGGTAATTGATATGGCCGTCACTTCACATAGTTGCCTTTGTTCTTTTGTGGTGCCTGCTTTTTTAGCAAATTTCAACTCTACAATACTGTATTATTAACTATAGTCACTACGTTGTACGTAAGAGCTCCAGAACTTATTCATCCTGCATAACTGAAACTTAGTAACCTTCGGTCAACTTCTCTTCATTTTTCCTACCTGTCCCATCCCCAACCATTCTACTACTTCTCCTGTCTGTGTTTATGAGTACAAGTTTTTTAGATTCTACAAATAAGTGAGGTCATGAGGTATTTGTCTTTCTGTGCCTGTGTTATTTCACTTAACATAATGTTACAGTCTCACCCATGTTATCACAAATGACAACAGGATTTTCTTTTTTTAAGGTTGAACAATATTCCATTATATAGTGTATAATACACACACACACACACACACACACACACACACACACACACACAGTCTTTGACTTACAATGGTTCCACTTAATAATTTTTCAACTTTATGATGGTATAAAAATAATATGTATTTGGTTCTCTCCTTAAGTTATAATGGCACGGATAAATCTCTTATAAATTGAAAATACTGTAAGTTAAAAATATACTGTTAACTTATCGTATTTTCAATGTAACATGGGCTTATTGGGATATAATCCCATCATAAGTTGAGGAATGTGTTAGGCCCTTCTCGTGTTGCTATAAAGGAATACCTGATACTGGGTAATTTATAAAGAAAAGAGGCTTTACTGGCTCTTAGTTCTGCAGGCTGTTCAGGAAGCATGGCACTGGCATCTGCTTGGCTTCTGGGAAGGCATTGGGAAGGGTTTATGCTTTGCAGCAGGTGAAGCAGGAGCAGGCATGTCACATGGCAAGAGCTGGAGCAAGAGAGAGAAGAGGGTAAACTACGAGATCTTGTAAGAACTCACTATCATGAGGACAGCACCAAGCCATCAGAGATTTGCCCCCGTGGCCCAAACACCTCTCACCAGGCCCCATCTTCAACATTTGGGGATTACATTTCAACATGAGATTTGGATGGGACAAATATCCAAACTATATCAAGAAGCATCTCTCTCACACTCTCGCCTCTCTCTCTCTCTCTCTCTCTCTCTCTCTCACTCTCGCCTCTCTCTCTCTCTCTCTCTTTCTCTCTCTGTCTCTCTCGTAGAAAAATTATGCCATCTGCAAACAGAGACAACCTTCCTTTTTTATTTGGGTGCTTTCTATTTCTTTTTCTTGTCAAATTGCTCAGACTAGATTTCTAGTATGTGCTGAACTGAAGTGGCGAGAGTGGGTATCCTTGCCTTGTTTCTGAACTTAGAGGAAAAGCTTTCAGGTTTGTTTTTTGTTTTGTTTTGTTTTTTTTTTTTGCTGTTGAGTATGATGTTAGCTGTGGGCCTTTCATGTGTGGCCTTTATAATGTTGAGGTAATTTCCTTCTATCCCTAGTTTGTTGGGAGTTTTTTTGTTTTGTTTTGTTTTGTTTTTTAAATCATGAAAGGATATTAAATTTTGTCAAACACTTTTTCTGTGTGTATTGAGACAATCATGATTTTTATTCTTCATTCTGCTAATGTGATATCACATTAATTGATTTTCATATGCTGAGCTACATTGCATCCAAATGATTGATCCTCTTTGGTCATGGTGCATGATTCTTTTAATATGCTGTTGAACTCATTTTGCTGGTATTATGTTGAAGTTTTTGCATTTTATGTTTATCAGGGATATTGGCCTGTAGTTTTCTAGTGAAGTCTTTGTCTGCCTTTGATATCAAGGCAATGCTTTTCTTAAAAATTGAGTTCGGAAGTGTTCCCTCTTCTTTAATTTTTGGCAGACTTTGAGAAGTGTTGGTATTAATGCTTGTTTAAATGTTTGGTAAAATTCATTAATGAAGTCATCTGATACTGGGTTTTTCTTTTTTGAGAGGCTTTTAATTACAGATTCAACTTTCATACTAAAGTCATAATGCTCAGACTTTATCTATCTTCAATTTATTTATTTCTTCTGGGTTATCCAATTTGGTTGGCATATAATTATTTGTAGTAGTTTCTTACAATCCTTTGTATTTCTGTGGCATTAGTTTTAAGTCTCTTCTTTCATTTTTTGATTTTATGTATTTGAGTCTTTTTCCTTAGTCTAGCTTTTGTTTATCTTTACAAAGAACAAATTTTAGTCTTGTTTATTTTTTCTGTACTTTATATTTCATTTATTTCTTCTCTAATCTTTATTTCCTTCTTTCTGTGAACTTTGGCCTTAGTTTGTTTTCCTTTTCCAGTACGTTGATATGTAAAGTTAGATTGTTTATTTGAGATATTTCTTCTTTTGTAGTGTGGACATTAATTGCTATGAACTTCCCTATTAGTGTTGCTTTTTCTGCGTCTCATGAGTTTTAATAGGTTGTATTTTTATTTTCATTTGTCTTGAGGTATTTTCCAATTTCTTTTGTGATTTCTATTTTGACCACTGATTGCTCAAGAACATGTTGCTTAGTTTCCTCATATTTGTAAATTTTCTAGTTTTCAGTTTGCTGCTGATTTCTAGTTTTATTTCACTGTGGTAAGAAAAGACACTTGATATGATTCAGGTTCAACTTTCTTAAATTTGTTAAGACTTGTTTTGTGACCTAACATATGATCTATCATGGAGAAGGACCTACATGCAATTGAGAAGAATGTGTATTCTGCTGCTATTAGGTAGAATGTGTGGTGTATTTATGTTAGATCTGTTTGGTCGTAATGTTATTCAAGTCTTCTGTTGCCTTATTAATCTTCTATCTGGATCTTTCATCCATTATTGAAAGTGTGGTATTAAAGTCTCCTACTGTTAACTGCATTTTTGTCTACTTCTTCCTTCAGTTCTGTCAGTGTTGGCTTTGCATATTTTGGTGCTCTGTTGTTGTGTTCATATATACTTATAATTGTTATAGCTTCATTGTATATTCACCCTTTTGTCATTGTGAAATATTCTTCTTGGTCTCATGGCAGTTTTGACTTAACATTTATTTTGTGCGATGTAACTATAACCACTTCTGTTCTATTTGGTTACCATTTGCTTCAGATTTTTTTTCCCCATTCCTCCAATTTCAGGCCATGTATGTTTTAAATCTAAAGCAAAATTTTGGGGGAGACCATATAGTTGGGTGTTGTTTTTTTATCCACTCAGCCACTCTGTATCTTTTAGTTGGAATGCTTACTCCATTTACATTTGTAGTAGTTATTCATAGGGAAGGCATTACTATTGGCATTTAGTTAGTTGATTTCTGTTCATCTTTTAATTCTTTTTGTTTGTTTGTTTTTTGTGTTTTAGTGATTTTTTGGTATTGACCTGTTTTGATTCCTTTCTTTTTTTGGTAACTTCTATAGGTTTTGTAGTTACCTTGGGACTTATATAAAATAGTAATAACAATCTGTTTTAAGCTGATAAGTTAAATCACATATATAAATGCTAAACTTCAACTCTCCCCCCACACTTTGTTACTTTTGTCACAATTTACATCTGTATATTGTATATCTTTTAATATATTTTTAGTTATAGTTATTCTAAATATTTTTGTCTTTTCACTTTTATACTAGAATTAGAATTTATTGACCTATCACCACTACAGTAATATAGTATTCTGTGTCTATCTGTGTATTTACCTTTACCAAATTTTATACTTTCCTGTGCTATCATGTTGCTGTTTTGTGACCTTTTGTTTAAACTTGAGGAAATTCCTTTAACATTTCTTGTAATGCAGATCAAGTGGTAGTGTACTCCCTCAGCTTTTGTTTGCCTGGGAAAGTCTTTGTCTCTCTTTATTTCTGAAGAAGAATTTTGCCAGGTGTAGTACCCTTGGTTGACAGTTCTTTTCTTTCAGTACTTTGAGTATGTCATTCCTCTACCTTCTTGGCTGCAAGGTTCCTGCTGAAAAAATAGACTGATAGCCGAGGCGGGTGGATCACGAGGTCAAGAGATCGAGACCATCCTGGTCAACAGGGTGAAACTGCATCTCTACTAAAAATACAAAAAATTAGCTGGGCATGGTGGCACGTGCCTGTAATCCCAGCTACTCAGGAGGCTGAGGCAGGAGAATTGCCTGAACCCAGGAGGCAGAGGTTGCGGTGAGCCGAGATCGCGCCATTGCACTCCAGCCTGGGTAACAAGAGCGAAACTCTGTCTCAAAAAAAAAAAAAAATACACTGATAGTCTTATAAGGGTTCTTTTGTATGTGACTAGTTATTTTTCTCTTGATGCTTTCAAACTTTTTATTTTTGACTTTTGATAATTTGATTATAATGTAACCACATTTGGATTTCTTGAGTTCATCTTATTTGCTGTTCTTGGGCTTTTTTTTAGATCTGGATGTCTTTTTCCTTCCCCAGATTTGGGAAGTTTCCAGCCACTTTTTTTTCAAATGATGTTTCTGGACCTTTTTCTCTTTTCTCCTTCATAATGCAAATATTGGCATGCTTACTGGTGTCACATAATTCCCTTAATTTTTCTTCACTCTTTGTCCTGATCTGTTTGGCCTTCCATAACAGAAACACCATAGATTGTTTTGATTAAACATTAGACATTTATTTCTCAAAGTTACGGAGGCTAAGAAATTCAAGACAAAAGCACTAGGAAGTTTGGTGTTTGGGTAGGACCTGCTTCTTAGTTCATAAGTGGCCTTGTTCTTGTCATGTCTTCATGGGGAAGAAGGAACACAAAAGAGTTCCTGGATTCCCTTTCATAAGGATACTAATGTCATTCATGAGGGCTTCACCCTCATGATCTAATTACCTTCCAAAATCCCAACTCCTAATACTATCACATGGAAGATTAGAATTTCAAGTTATAAATTTTGGAACATTCAGTCCATTGCACTCTTTTCCATTATTTTTTCTTTTTGCTCCTCTCACTAAGTTATTACCAGTCACTTGGCTTTAATTTTGTTAATTCTTTCTTCTTGATGATTTAGGTTGCTATTGAACTCCTCTAGGGAATTTTTCAGTCCAGTTATTGTGTTCCTCAGCTCTATGATTTCTGTTTGGTACTTTTCAATATTTCCTATCTCTTTGTTGAAATTTTTACTTTGTTCATGCATGGCTCTCTTGGTATCAGGGAGCATTTTTATGAGAGTTATTTTTAAGTGTGTTAGGGAAATCATATAACTCTGTTTCATTTGAGTTGGTTTCTGAAGATTTAATTTGTTTCCTTGTTTGGAACATCTTTGCCTGATTCGTTATTTTTCTTGACTCTGGCTTGATGCCTGCCCATTAGATAAGGCAGGTACTTCTCTGAATCTTTATTGACTGGCCTTGTACAGGGGAAGACCACCATCAGTCATCCTGGTCAGAGATTCTCATGGCCTCTACTAATGCTTTCCTGCCCAGAGAGAAGTAGACAGCTGTGCTTTCTATCCACACTCTACGCTGAGCTGAATGCGGGGAGCTATGGCGTCTAACTAGCCCTATCTGCTATCTTCAATTTCCTATGGGCCTCTGGGCAGCTACACTGTGCTGAATCCATCAGAGCTTTAAGGTTGCAGAGACAAATGGCAGTTCTTTAACAAGCTCCAGAGAAGATGGAGCACTGGGCACACGGATTAATTCTTTCCCTTCCCAGGAGAAAGGTGAGAGCTGAGATTTTCAATCTGCTCACTCTGTGCTGAGTTGGTGGGGAGATGAATGGCATCCATCAGCCCAGGCTACTGTCTTCGTTCCCCCTGAGACCACAAGACTGTGTCAGACTTGTCAGAATTCTAAGCCTGGCAACTTAGTAGTCGGTCCTCTAGGGAGTCCCCTAGCATCACGGGGCAAGCAAACCAACTTTTTTTTTCTTTTTTTAATTGCATTTTAGGTTTTGGGGTACATGTGAAGAACATGCAAGATTGTTGCATAGGTACACACATGGCAGTGTGATTTGCTGCCTTCCTCCTCTTCACCTGTATCTGTCATTTCTCCCCACGCTATCTCTCCCCACCTCCCCACCCCCCGTCCCTCCACCATTTCCCCCCAACAGACCCCAGTGTGTGATGCTCCCCTCGCTGTGTCCATGTGTTCTCATTGTTCAACACCCGCCTATGAGAGAACATGGCGGTGTTTGATTTTCTGCTCCTGTATCAGTCTGCTGAGAATGATGGTTTCCAGGTTCATCCATGTCCCTACAAAGGACACGAACTCATCGTTTTTGATGGCTGCATAATATTCCATGGTGTATATGTGCCACATTTTCCCTGTCCAGTCTATCATCGATGGGCATTTGGGTTGGCAAACCAACCTTTTTTCTCTCCTAGGTAAACTGGGGAGCCAGGGGAACCATTCCTGGTTATATGGCACCGCACTGGGTGCATGATCTCCAGCAAGAGGATGTTCCAAATCTACCTATTGGCTTTGCTAGTCTGGTTTTGCATTCACGCTGGGTACAGAACCTTCCAACTAGTTTCTAATTTCTGGAAAATGAAATTTTGAATTGTTGCTGCATTGGTATGTTTATGGGGAGAAGAGTCAAGCGTCCTATTCCACTATCTTTTTCCTACTCCACTGTCTTGCTGATGTCACTCTTGCAAGGATTATTCTCATGGTTTTAAGAAGACTGGAGAGGGAGGAGAACATTGCTGGAGGGAGAAGGGTAATGAGGTAAGTCAGTTATTAGCCATTGCAGCAGTTCAGAGACAGATAATAATGTATGGACAAGGCCCCAGAAGCATGCAAGAGAAATAGACAGATTAGCTATGTATTTGGGAGATCTGTTGATGAATTGGATCTAAAGTCTGAGGACAAGGGAGGGATTGATAATTATGTCAATGTTTTAAAGTAATAATAAAACAGTTGTTGTAACGCATAACATGAGTCATGACTCTTGTTAAGAATTTTTACCTAGGCCCTATGCACATGGGTCCTATGCAGCTATAATATATAGTTATCCATGTTTCCAAATCAATTTGATTTGGCTGTAATAGCAAAGCCGTTTCATTGCTTAAATAACTCCGTCTTGATTAGTACCATTTATAGCTATGTGTAAATAAAAGTGTTTTAAATTTTGATTAGGACAGTTAAACTTTGGTAATTCAGACTGATTGTACAATTGACTTAAAAGGTTTGAGTTATGTTACGTTTTCAAGAAAATAAGTTTTATTACTTTGAAGATCATAGACCATATCAGACTACATTAAGAAATACTGTCAAGAAGAAATCCCATAGGATTTACTTTCTTTTTTTTTTTTTCCTTCTGAGTTGGAGTCTCACTCTGTCACCCAGGCTGGAGTACAATGGCATGATCTTGACTCACTGCAACCTCCGTCTCCCGGGTTCAAGTGATTCTCCTGCCTCAGCCTCCCGAGTAGCTGGGATTACAGGTGCCCATCACTGTGCCTGGCTAATTTTTGTATTTTTAGTGGAGACAGGGTTTTTCCACGTTGGCCAGGCTGGTTTCGATCTCCTAACCTCAGGTGATCTGCCCGTCTTGGCCTCCCAAAGTGCTGGGATTGCACATGTGAGCCACCGCACCCAGCCAGTATTCACTTTCATGGTTGATAAAATGGCTTTAGTTAGCATAGCAAGTATTTGTGATTTCTGTTTCTAAAATGGTTAAAATTTTTATGATCCATCTTATAGATTAAACACATCCATATCAGTTGTATTTACATTATTTCCTTGGTAAGACCCTTTTAAAAATAGATAAAACAAATGTTATCTTATGTTCAAGTTAGTCCTGTTTGTTATTAATGGAGTATCAGTAGTAAAGTTTTATATTTTTATAACATCTCAGTCAATATTGAAATGTGTTCAAGGTATACAATGTGAAATACATTTGCTTAAGAACTGAAGCATGAACAGACTGCAAAGCATGTGTGATCTTCCTTATTGTTCTGTGTAATTATCCTTAGTAAGCATTTGTGATTTAACATCCGTCCATGAAACTGGCAATCTTACTCATTATCTTGCAAGCAGGCCATTCACAGTTTTTGACAGACATCTAGATAAACTATGAAACACTATTTGTGACTATTATGAGAATGAGGCTACTTCTCCTCCTCAGTGAGGGAACTCTGCAACCTTTGTGTTCTCCCATCTGAAACAAAATATCCATGGGCCTAGGATTTCAAACCCAGGATCTATTTAGGGTTGACTAGGGGGTGGCCAGTCCCAGAAAGCTTTTCTCTTTTTCATCAGAAAAGACTCTTAACTTCCTCTCTGGCTAAGGCAGGTTCTGATTTGAAGGTCATAAAGACTTAGCTAATAGTTCATTTATTATTGTTATTATCTCTGCCTTTACACAGTTTCTATTCTGGTAAAGGAGACGCATGCCAAATAGGAAACATAATATGCAAGTAAAGTATATATAGTAGTTTAAACTGATATATTTTATAGAGAAAAGCAGTGAAGCAAGATACCCCTTTGTAGGGAGTATGTTTCATTTTTATTTCCAAATTAAAATTAGTAATTAGATTTTCAATAAGTTATTTTGTTATATTAAAAATTGCAATAAACTAAACAGCTGCAATCATAACTACTGTCCCTGAGTGCCACAGTATGGCAGAGGTGGGATAGATGTTAGCATATTTAATTATCATACTAACACAACTTACTATGCTGCTAAGAATATGTTAAGCACTTTATGCAATATTACCTCACCTATCTTACTACACAGAAAGTGAAATAGAATATCCCTCCTTTTTGAAGGAAAACATGAAGACTCTGTGAGGTCAGGAAAGTTATCAAAGGTGACACAGCCATTAGGGCCAAAATGGGAAATCATCATTAAAGTCAGTCTGACTTTGAAGCTCACAGCTGTTCCCTAGACCCTGGATCACCTGTCAAAAGTGTGATTCTGTCCTTTGTTTCTACTGTCTCAACACCAGGAGCTGTTTGTCTGTTTCTGAACATATTTTATTAATGCTATCATTTCTTCTTCTTTTTTTTTTGAGACAGAGTTTCACTCCTGTAGCCCAGGCTGGAGTGGAATGGTGCGATCTCGGCTCACTGCAACCTCTGCCTCCTGGGTTCAAGTGATTCTCCTGCCTCAGTCTCCAGAGTAGCTGGAATTACAGGTGTCCACCACCATGCCCAGTTAATTTTTGTAGTTTAGTAGAGACAGGATTTCACCATATTGGCCAGGTTGGTCTCGAACTCCTGACTTCAGGTGATCTGCCGCCTTGGCCTCCCAAAGTGCCTCATTTATTCTTTCATTCAACATAAATTCATTGTGCTGAGTTCATTTTCAAAGATGAAGAAGTTATACCCTTAATGACGGATCCTGTGGTCTGATGAGGGGAAGCAGACATACAAAAATTTACTTTTGTAAAATCCAATTCATTTTATCATAGAGGCATGAATGCCATGGCAAAGCTCTGAAGCCCTTCTGATGTGATCTCTGAACTTAGAGAAGGCAAATGCCTCAAGCTTTTTCTGATTGTTACCTTCACTCAGAAATGCATTTTAGATCATGACCAATATGCATGCACACACACATACAAGTGAAACTAAATTTTTATGAAAAACACTTATGCCTAGTACAGACACTGTATTCTGATATTTCCTAGTTTCTTCTCTTGAAATAAAACTTTGATCTTGACATACTGTAAGAAGATGGGTCATTTAGCTAGCCCTTGAGTGATGAGTCAGATGTTTAGACAGTGAGGTTAGTTTTAACATCCTGTACCTGGACTTGAACTACTTTGGGACTGTTTCTGGAGAGTAAGTTTAGGAATCTTTAATGTATACATCCATAGGTGAGCTTAATGAGGGAGATGTGGCCATAGAATGAGTAGAGAAAGGGTCAAAAGAAAAGTCTTGTGGGAATGAGGGCAGGTCTCTCATTGAAGTTGGAGGAGCTAGGAGCATGAAATTGAAGGGATTAGAGAATCAGGGAGGTGGTTGGAGTCCAAGAAGCCATGGATTTAGAGTTTCAAAAAAGGGTGAATTAGGGAATGGACAGACAGCGAGTAAAGGAAGTGGGAGTATTTCTACTCTTTCTGAGTGAGGTCATAGAGAGAGAAGATAAGATTGTCAAAGAACTTGGAAAAACTGTTACTTTTTTTTTAGAATGGTGAGGACTGCATGTAATTTAGGAAAGCGCTTGAAGGTAGGAATATTACATTAAGGGGAAAATTGACCAATGTTGATTGGGTTTGGGATCTGGACACTTAGGGCAACACATGAACAGAATTAGAGAAGTTAGGAGAAGGAAAAGGAACTAGGTTTTTTATTTTAATGAGGCAGGGACAAATAGAGATTCTTTTGAATATGTTGGTTTGGGGATTCAGTATCATAACCTAATATAAATGTTCTGTAGCTCACCTGAAATATAGCATTAGTTTGTGTGGAATGTCAGGGTTGGAAATGTAAACTTTTAAGTGTCATCCACATAGAGCGGTTTTAACAACGGGGTTTCTTGTAGCTTTAGAAAATGGAGAGCACATGTTTTAGACTTTGACTCAATTTATCTTATTTCATTTAGAGAAACCCATCTTCTCACTAGTCTAATTATATATCACCTAGAATGGTGCTGGTCCCTAATATGCTTCAATAAGGGGTGTGTGTGTGTGTGTGTGTGTGAATATAATGCTGTTTGTGTTCATGGCAGATGATGATGAGCTTGAAGTGTCCATTAAAATTCCAAGGAAGAAGACTGCCCAGAAAATTGGTGGCTAATCCAGTTACAAAAAGTATATAATAAACTCTATCATTCTTAACCTTAATCTCATCAATGTTCTTTTTTTTTTCTTGACACAGAGTCTCACTCTGTTACCCAGGCTGGAGTGCAGTGGAGTGGTCTTGGCTCACTGCAACCTCCATCTCCTGCGTTCAAGCGATTCTCCTGCCTCAGTTTCCTAAGTATCTGGGATTACAGGCGTCTGCCACCATGCCTGGCTAATTTTTTTTTTTTTTTTTTTGTATTTTTAGTAGAGACAGGGTTTCAGCACGTTGACCAGTCTGGTCTCAAACTCCTGATCTCGTGATCTGCCCACCTCGGCCTCCCAAAGTGCGGGGATTACAGGCGTGAGCCACTGAATCTGTCCACATACCAATCTGTCTCTCTCTCTTCTAAGGTCTGTTGACACATACAGTGCCATTCTGCAAATTAATTAAAGATGTCCCCTCTGGACAGATGGATTACAGAATGGCATCCCTTCCTCCCACCTGCTGAAGTCCAGCCCCAGGGCATGGAACTTGGTCAGCATAACTCCTGACTGGGTTTTACCCCTATTTGCCCCTCGGTATCTGGGTGAAGTGTACACACTTCACAGCTGACTGCACATAGCAGCCCTTCCTGTTTTCCCTCCCTTCTTACCGCACCCCGTCATTGCTCTGTTCATCCTCTCCCTTTCCCTCCCCTCCCATTTTTTCTCCTCTCCTTTTTTTCCTTTTCTTTAATTCTTTTTTCCAGGTTATACTGGATGATAATAAAATAATTGAGGAGTTAAGGAAACGAGATGTTCATATTCCCTTTTGGAATTGTGGTAAAATATATAAAACATAAAATTTACCATTTTAGCCATTTTTACATGTACAATTTAACAGCATTAAGCACATTCACATTGTTGTGCCACTGTCAGTACCATCCATCTGCAGAACTTTTTTGTCTTTCCTAAATGAAACTCCGTACCTATAAAACACTGCCTCTTCACTCCCCCGACCCCGGTCCCCAGAAACCACCTTTCTACTTTCTGTCTTATTATGAATCTGACACCTCTAGGTACCTCATAGAAGTGGGCTCATACCATATTTGTCCTTTTGTGGCTGGCTCATTCCATTTAAAATATCTTCAAGGTTCGTGCATGTTGTAGGCTGTGTCCAAATTTCCTTACTTTTTAATGTGTATATTCCCTTCTATATATATACCACTGGTGGACATTTGGGCTGCTCCTACCTTTTAGCTATTGCGAAGAGTGCTGTTATGAACAGTGATGTACAGGTACTTACTGTTTGAATCACTGCTTTCAGTTCTTTTGGGCACATACACAGAAGTGCAATTGCCAAATCATATGGTACTTTCACGTTCTTGACCTTTGCTTTTTATGAATTGAAGTTTCTTGAAAAGTCTAGCTTTGATACGTTTTCTTTCAGCAGGCATAATACACATGTAATTCTTGTACTGAGTAATCCGAATTGAGTTCTCTCCACCGGTAACCATGCCCCGTCGCATTCCTGCCTGTTAATAATACCTTGGAACATTCCATAACTTTCTAGTCACTTAGTTACTAGAGACTAGTGCAGCCTAATTAAACACTCCAGGCTCTCCTCCTCTCACTCTGCCCCCACCCCCTGACTCGGGTTTGACAGAGGAACCAGTAGGGGTGGGGGATAGGGTCTGCCCTCCCTTCGACCTCCCTTCCTGCCCCCAGGTTCCAGCTCCTGTGCAGGGAGGAAGGAATAACTTGCATCCAGTGCTTACTTATTACCCTCTTTTAAAATAATTCACGTAGAGTCCCTTTATTAGATGCAACCTAGTCTCTCTATTTGGGCACTTCTGCAATTGATTAGGTCACTACTTGGACCCCATTATTGAAATTTCTTATGATTTGTTGGTTTTCTCTGTTGCTCCTGATTGGACTGAAGCTGTTGCTGTTGCACACAGCCTGTATTTGTTGATTTTTACATCTGTCTTTCCAAAAAGCTAACTCTTGGTTTCATTGATTTTTCTAACCTGTACATGTTGGTATGTAGGTGTCTTTCCAGGTTCATTCCTGAGTAATTTTTCTGGATTCTTCATTGCTAAAATGCCTTTAGTAACCCATATGCTGATAGCTTCTTAAGTCAAGAAATTTTATGAATCCAATATATTTAGATTTTCCTTCTTTAAATTTTAGAGTTTAAGCTTATTTCTCAGTTCTGGAAGTGCAGCTAATTTGCAGATCTTAGTGCTGAGCACCAAAATGAATTTTGGCATAGATTCTGACTTTCCCTGTAACCTGGCCTACCTCTATCTGATAACACTGTGTGTGTAGCCTACAGTGCTATACGGGGAAAACAAGCAGTGCACAGTGTTATGAAATGCTGCACCTACTGCAATGCCTTCTTCGTAAGCTGTTGTAAAAATAAGAGTTTAAAAATACTTTAAAATGTTTTATGAAAATTAAAAACTACAACAGGAAAATAAAAACCATTTGAAAGCACTTTATCCAAAAAGAAATACTATTGCTATTTTAAACACACACACACACACACACACACACACACATATTTGAGACGGCATAATATATGGTTTTATGTCCTGATTTTTTAAACTAGTATGACTATTTCTCTATGTCATTAAGAATAATTTGAAGGCACGATCTTTAATGGACATATTACATTTTATTTGTTTATCATGGTTCAGTTAATAATAATCTAGGTTTAGAGCATTTATAATAATAGCAATATTTAATAATTCTTCAGTATTTACTACGGACTAGTTGGTGGTTTAACGCTTCACATATATTCACTCTTCATTTAAATCTCATACCACTTTTGAGATCCCCATTTTGCAGGCAGGAAGACTGAGGTATAGAAAGGTTAATAACCAAAGTCACACCTTGTGACTGGAAGTTGGTCAAGTTGTAATTGTTACTTAGTTATTCTGGCTCTCCAGTTTGTAATCTTAACCACTATCCTACCTGACTCACTGTATGATAAGTATCTTCTTGGGGGGAAAAAATCTTTATCTGCATTTCTGATAGTTTCTACTGGGAAGATTCCTAGAGGTGAAATATCTAGGTCAAGAGCTATGAAAACTTTCAAACTTAAAGGAATGTTGTCCAGTTGCCCTCCAGAATGTTCCTACCAGTCCATGTTCACAGCAATAGTGGGAAGAGCCTGCCTGTACACTGACTCCCACCACTGTTATTTAATTCCTCTTTCATAACCCTGAATTTAGGATCTCCCTGAATGGTTAAGATAGTCCAAGGTTCCAGGGCTCCCTTAAGAACATAGAAAATCCAGTTTTATACAATTGTGGAGTCATTTGTATATGTACTTCAGACAGTACTGCATCCTTGTTTTATTGGTCCATACATAAATGAACTTCCTTATCTCATCATCACTAGATGTGAGACATTGCTACCAGGAGGGTATACTAAGCCTGATTGTGTCGTCTGAAGGTCATTGCACCTGTGGAGGGTGGCTTTCAAAATGTAGCCTTATTTTGGCAACTGCTATCGTGGGTGCTATTTATGGTATTTTCTCAAGCTTTTAGGCAGTTGGAAGTAATTTCACATTAATGATCTTATACTACTCTTTGGCTTAAAAAACAGTACTGTAAAAATACTATTTATTTTTTTCCCTTGCATTAGCATTATAGAATGTACATAAAATGTTACACTGCATCTGCATTTCTAGGTAATAGCAACTTTTGGTAACCCTGGTTTTTATCTTTTGAAGATAATTTCTTTACTACCCCCAGTGAACACTGACATTATAAGGCATAAATCCCCCAGGATTTTTAATAGAAAAGTTGAAAAAAATTCCATGGAAATATCACGGGGAAAAGGATTTCGGTAATTTCTACAGTTATTCAGACAACTTCAATGAGGAATAGAAAATATTCCTTGTGATTGTATGAAAATTAATCGCTCATCCTTCACTGGCACTTTGGATCAGGACTTTGTCCTCACTGTTTTCTGAAAAAATCTTTATTGAATCATACATTTCGCTGTGCTTCATTTAGGTTCTGTGTCTGTGCAGGTACTGCTTGGATTTTGAATTGCTTTACATTCTAAGAAGTATATTAAATCAGGCAAGAGGCTGGTAACCTGGAGCAAATAACAAATGCACACTTACTGTGAACTATCTCTAAGCCTGTGTTGCTTGTGATTCCTTTTATTTTTATGTTTAAGCGTGACTGTTGGTAGAAGCTTTGTCTTGAGCACAATGCTGTTGTTAGTAGCAAATGAAATGACGAACTGTGCTGAGGAAAAAAAAAGTAGGCTGAAGGATTTATAGCAGACCACTGCAAACCAAATGTTGCAATTATATGCAGCTGAAAACAAGCAGCTTTTAATGTGTCCATTTGGCCAAGAAGAGGGAGGAGAATTACAGACCATTGCTCCTTCCTCTCTCATTCTCATCCTCTCTTCTTCTTTATGTAGTTTATCATCCATAATTTCAGGATGTATTTTGCTTCTTTAAGCTGTTTTATCTGTAGGCTTATGAGGTCACTCATGTGTGAATTCCTTTGTTCGTCATCTCACCTTTTGCCTTGATGATAGAAAATTGATCAGGCCTGAAGTACAAGTTCAATAGACAGCCCCCTTGGTCCTTTGTCTAGGAGAATAGCTACCATTGAAGGCCATGAGCAGGTTGCTATTAATATGACAGCCTGCTCTATCTCCCACTGTAATTTATAATGAAATACCTAATCTCCATTATTTTGATCCAAGCAGGCGATCCCATGAAAAAGTCTTTTCATCCAGTTCCCAATGGCTGTTACATGAGAAATGGCAAACCAATAATTTTTGTCAAGTTTTTTAAGCCAACAGAAATGCTTTTCCACTGCTACAGTTTCAAAAGGCACAGATAAAGCTCATTCACTGAGATGAATGAAAAAGCCATCTGGGGTTTTTCTTTTTGACTTCCTTTCCTTTTCTCCATCCTAGTAATCAAATTTGAGCAAAATCAAATGGGGCTTTCTATGAAAGTACCTTTTGTTGATCTGAACGAGCTGGTAATTTACAAAATACCCTTCCTTTGTGAGGAAGGCTAAAGAAAAAAAGAATCAGTAGCTTTTAAAGCTGGGCCTTAGTGGGACTCTAAACGCAATGAAAGCAGTCTGTGTTGAGAGATTGAAATGCATTTCAAAGCCAGGCCTGACTCGGGGTACAAGGAAGAACAGACCTATGTGCATTTTGTAGGAAGAAAAATGTGAATGAAAAAAGGAGAAGGGGAGAGAAACAGGGGGGACATCTGCATCAGACATTAGAGTCACCCTGATTTTGGAGATGCATTCATCTTATTGAAAATGCGTACGTAACCAGTGATACCGAAGTCGGATATTTGCTCAGTCAGGATGCTCAACAATTTGAGCCTTTAAAGTTTGGAGCGGCATGGGTTTGTGGAGAAAGTCGGCTAGTGATGTGTGTGATGTTTTTCTCCAACTTTTTCTTCTTTGCTTTGGAATCTTGTGGGAAGTAGCTCAAGAAAACCTGAAGATGCCAATTTTTAGACAACTAATACTTTTCCCTCCTTCTGCCTGCTAGATTTCCTCATGGTTGTGATTCTTCTTCACCCCGTTGAATTTGGAAGGATGGCATACACATCTGAAAAACAGTAAGTAATGCGTGATTTTTTTTTTCAATTACTGTTGCTAGTTAATTGTAACAGAGCTGAAATTTGATTACTGGAGGAGTTTGAAATCATGATGCATGCCTTGAAGGAAAATGGGCTTTGTGCAACCTTTGCATTATTTGGTGTGAATTACCTTTGGTTTGATTTACCCCTTTATCTCACACAGTTACTATTGTGATAATGAATGTGTTACTCACCACTGCTAAACTTACCGGGTATATTCTGTAATTACTAAGTATTTGTGCCATATAATGTATGCATTGTTAGTACAACAGTTTAAGAAACAATGCAAAAATTGCAGGGGAATGTCTTTGGAAATGCTAAGTTTTCTTGTTTTATACACCACACAATCTTCCTCACACACTGATAGTTTTAATTCATAATAATAATGTTTCCTAAGGACCTTTCTATTTATGCTGGAAATGAAATTCTCATATAAATTATGTGAGCTTATTTCTTCAAAATGCATATCCAGAGAGAGGCAAGAGTTGTTCTGACATTATAAACCAATCCATTTTTAATGCAGTTTAAGTGACATTTCTTATAATTTAATCAAGCATTATAATTAAAATAAAAAAGCTTTGATTCGAGACGTTTTTCTCATTTGGGAAAGTGAAAAGTTCATTTTTAGCTTCCTAAAAATAAGACAGACGTATGCTATCTGAAGACATGATCCTTTGGATTAGAGTACATGCCACAAGTATTTTTTAAAACATAAATGCAGCATTGGCATTTCTGAGTAACTACAGTGCATGTTTTAAATATATAAATGCCTTAGAATGAAGCAATGTGGGGGAGAATCAATTCTGGTATCTCTGAAATAGCCTGAACAGTATTTGCATTAGGGCTGGCACTGCTAAAGCAAGCAGATCCTGAGGATTTCATGTAAGCAAACATGAGATCTTGTTTCTGGAGCCAAGAAAAAAAACAAGATTAATTAAAACCAAGTCCTATGTTGTTTAACCCTTAAGATAACAGTCAGCATTTATAGAGATGCTGAATTAGGGAACAGGATTGAGATTATTTCACAAAGGTCTCTTTGAGGGCCAAACCCTTTCCTTTCTAACTATTCCACACGTCAAATATAAATTCCTGGAAGTTTGTCTTTAAGATGAAGTCTGTTTTCCAAGCTTTTGCAGCTGCAGGTCTCTTTTCCAACTTCCCACATTTGTCTTTGCCTGTGTTTCTGAGCCATTTGCTGCCTCCTAACGCCTAACTTTAAAATAGCATGCATGGCAGCCCGCCAAGACACTGGCAGTGGGATGTTGGTTTGTATTGGTGTTGAAGTTGCAAAGGTTTTGTTACTGATAATTTATAACAGTGGTAACAAAAAAGATTATTTAAACGTGAGGGGATGGGAGACAGGAGAAGGAACAAAACTGGTGCACTTGTTGGATCAAAGTGTGGTTCTTCCTGCAATAGCGGTTTGGGTGGTTGTGTTGTCTCCTTGGATGTGATGCTGCAGGTGACCTGCACAGGGTCCAGTGTCACTGCAGTTACTGCCTGTGGTCATAGATTGACAGAGAAGTGTGATATAAAAGAGGGTTTGTCTAGGGGATGTAATTAATTATCCACATTATGCAGAATTTTTTCTCAGGCTATTGACTCATTTCCTTTATATAAGTTAAGATTGTTGCTAAATTAAGGTTGTTGCTTTTTTTCTTTCTTTTCAGGAGTGTTGTTGTTTTGTTGTTAACACATACCAGTACTTGGGAAATAATACTTTGTCTTTTGCTTGCTAGTTTATGTCTAGTCAATCTTGTAAGCCTTTCGCAAAATTTCTCTTCTATGTTTCTAAGCACTTTTGGTAAAAGCTAGAGGCACTTTGTCTTGTTGCAGTTGTAAAGGATCTCTGTAAGGACAGCATTAAGAAGCAGGTAGTTAGGCCCTGAAATGAGCTAAGCTTCCTTCCGGTGCCACTTGTCAGTGATGAGCTGTTCTGACACTTGTTAGCGTAGCAGTCTGTTAACAAGAATAATGTTTGTACCTATGCTGAGAGAAGAGCAATCCTCTTTCTCTCAGCATAGGTACAAATATTATTCTATAAGCAGCTGCATTTTGGGAAACTGGAGAGCTAATGATTTTCACTTAGCCATTGGGACAAAGGAAACCTCACATATTTTGCTTGCAGGCTTCATATTCTCAAGTATAACAACTGATACATTACACACTTTACTCTTTACTAAGACAATACAAAAGTAAAAACAAACAAACAAAAAATCACTCCTGGAAAGTTTAGAAATCTAGATCCACAAAGATGATCCACAGAGATACCATGAAGTACGGAGTATCTTTAAAACTTAGCAGTGGAGAGGAAATGAGTGACATATTTGTAAAGTCTGAAGCATCTGAGATTGACTTTAAAGTTTTGTTTTTCTTCTAGCACAATTAAAACTACATTAAGCTTCATGTCAGAAACTTGGAGATACTTTTCCATTACAGTGATGCTATTGAGGTTTCAGTGCTTTCAGGGCCTCCTAATAGAACCCAGAAGTGGAGAGGAGGCTCCTGAAGCACGACTCCTCTCTGGGTGGAGGTCCTGGTCCATGCTGAAGCTCCGCCAGCAGGAGCGATTACCTAAAAGGTGTTCTTTTGTTGTCTTAGGCAGGATAGAGTAAATATGCCCATGCTTTGAGGTGCCAGCAAGCAATAATAGATTGCTTGACTAATCAGTCTGCATTCTCTAGTGTTCAGGGTGCAGGAAAGTGGTTGGCCTGGTTTTCACTCCAGCTTTATATTGATGCCTCTGGACTCATCACCAGCATCTTTGGACTTTGCTTCCCTCAGATATCAAAAGAGGATGTGATGTGTCCCTTGCTTGTTTCTTGTCTTGCCTTCCACGGGCTGGGCAGACATAACTGGGATGCACTTTTTGGCATGAATATGATGGTCGGTCTAGTCAGCTTAGCTGGTGATGACATAATGGCAAAGAAGATCAACAGACCCTGATGTCACCACTAACGTGAGGTGGGAGCCAACTTTGGATGACAAAGGGGATGAGGCCAGTATTGATCAGTGCCCAGGTCAATTCAGTTGTTAGACAACTCTCAGCATGGCAGCAGCAGCCAAAATGGAGGGAAACGTGCCGACTCCATCATGTCTTAACAGTCAGAATGGGGAAACGGGGAGCATAGTAAAAAGAAAAAATCTATTTCATAGCACCACCTTTTACAAGCATGTTGATGCATGTTGTCGCATGTTGTCATACAATACAGTAGATATAAATAATGACCAGATAATTCAGAATAGAGAGAATATACATTGGCTTGAGACTCAGGAGGAAAAAGAACAACACAAATATGAAGGCCATATATTTTAAACATTTTTTTTTTTGAGTCATAGACTTGGCTCAAGATTTTTAACAGCTAAAACAAAAGTGGAAAAATAATCTTTTAAAGGATAACTTCCATATAGTGAGCATTTAATGCATTTTAGCCCTAACGCTTACAGCAACCTCAAAGCCACCTATTGTCATCCTCATTTTCTGGTGTAAAAAATGCAGGATCAGAAGGATTCAGTTACCAGCCACTGACTACACAGGCAGCACGTGCCTCTGTGGGATTTAATCCGGTTCTCTCCGACTCTCACAGCCTTGACTTTCTTTGGATGACGCAGACTCCAGCTGTCCCTGCAGTCTCCTGCACGTGCACACCCTTTTCCGTCACTGCCCAAGGCCAGTCCAGAATCATGGAGGTCAGCTCCTAGTGACGTTCTCTAATGGAGTTCACTTGCACGGAAGAGAGAGCGGACAGTGTAGACTTTACTGAGTGGGAGGTAGAGGGGGTGAACTTTGCATATCCCACATCGAGCCACTTCAACATTCCTGTTAAACACTATGGTCTGGGGCCGGGCGCGGTGGCTCAAGCCTGTAATCCCAGCACTTTGGGAGGCCGAGGCGGGTGGATCACGAGGTCAAGAGATCGAGACCATCCTGGTCAACATGGTGAAACCCCGTCTCTACTAAAAATACAAAAAATTAGCTGGGCATGGTGGCGCGTGCCTGTAATCCCAGCTACTCAGGACGCTGAGGCAGGAGAATTACCTGAACCCAGGAGGCGGAGGTTGCGGTGAGCCGAGATAGTGCCGTTGCACTCCAGCCTGGGTAACAAGAGCGAAACTCTGTCTCAAAAAAAAAAAAAAAAAAAAAAAAAAAAAAAAAAAAAGAACTATGGTCTGCAAATGGTCTTCTTAGTTTGCTAAAATTGGAGCTTCCTCTCTTTGACTCTTCCCTCGTGCTCCACCCAGATTCCCTAGCTGCTTTCTTTTATTCCTGGGTCCCCCTTTCTCTCCTCATTAAAACGTAATAGGGAGCAGTATGGTTTTGTCCCAGCTCCTAAAACTAAACTTGCACGTCTAAACCCAGTGGCATGCTTAGAACACCTCAAAAACCTTCCTTGTAACAGTTCCTACTTTACTTTGTAGAAATGAGGATGACGTAGGGATTGAAATAGTCCCATTGCACATTTTACTTTGGGGAAAAACATACCAGTCTCTTGGCTTTTGAGGCATCCAGTTTTGAAACAATATTCTTCAGTGGGACGTCAAGGAGGATTCAGGGGACAGTGTCTTCTTTATCAACAAGCATTACAGAAAATTTCATTGCTCTTTTGCCTGTAGGTACCCCCGATGACTGAGTCCAAGGTGTCACAGGAAAAAAAAAAACTTAGAACATTTGGGGCCACGACCACATAATTAAAGGATAGCTTTGAACAGAAAATTAACAATGGAGGGAGGGATGCAGCTTAGAATGAGAAAAGAAATAAAGGGGACTTACCAAGCAATAGAACGCTAGAAATGAATTTGAGTCTTTTTTCAGTGTGTCTCATAGTTTTATTGTATACTGTATAGAAAACTATATCCTATAATTACATACTAACCAAACAATGTCAAGTTTATTTAAATGATAATAGAATCCTGATGCCTAGAAAGGGAAAGGCAGGCTAGACACCCTAAAAAATGGAAACGAAGTCTTCTTCAGGTTTAATATCCCAAAGGTTTACATTTGTGCTGATATACATTGAATCATGCGATTAGGTAGTAAGCTTTTTATCAGTTCAGCTTCTATGTACTCTTTTAAAAAATTTTTGAAGAGAGAAGAATCAACTATAATAGCTCAACATGTACGATTTATTTTGAGTTTGGGGCATGGGGTGAAAATTGAGAAACATTTTATAAAAACTTTTGAAACCCCAGGTTTAGAAAGCTTTCAGAGTCATTTGCCTGCAGTCAGGTGTATTTTCTGCATAGATTTCCTTTTAAGCTACTCAGGTCTTTACTTTTGCTTTTTGGCTTAAACAGTTGATGTTATATGGTTCTTGGAGCCTTGAGCTTGATTGTCAGCCAGTGTAACTGTTTTACGAGAGGATGTCAAATCTGCTAGCCATCCAAAATTGCCTACATTGCCTACATCCAAAATTGCCTACAGTTGCAATAACAGATTTAATATTACAGACTTTCTTTTGTCAGAAGGGTAAGCTTTCTTAACAGATATATGCTAGATCATTAGGAGTGAAAAGACATGGACACAGTGACAAAAGTGTGCTGTGAAAAAAAAATAGCTATTTCTAATTTCCTTTATCAACTGAAGGGCAAAGTACTGCACCCAGTGAAACCATCTAGTATCTTAATAGTTCCCAGGTAGAAGCCAGCAGGGCACAGTGAAATGAAGACGTGAGCACAAGGAAAGCTGTACTCCTCCAGCTTTGCTGTGCAGAAAGTTTGAAATGTGGCCACAGGTCATGCCGGAATGCAGTATTTCTTTCATCTGCTGGGAAGTCAGCTCTGGAAATAAGGCTCCTTAAGCACAAAGCAGAGCCCTTTCCTGTCAAGCTTGCTTGGATGACTCCTCTGAAACAATTTGGATTAAAAAAAAAAATACAGGGGCTACTAGGCATGGCCAAAGAGAAGGTCATTTGTATTTCCTCACAGAAAATTTGAAACTAGACAAGCTACTTTTCTGGCCTAAAAAAAAAAAAAAAAAGTCCAGCTGCCTACAGGGACAGCATAATCCATCATCAATGCAGTGAAAATAGAAAAAAAAAAGTTTAAAAAGGAATTTTCCCCTTTCTGTCCTTCAGTCCTCTACCCTTCCTTCTAAAATTAAAAAAAGTCTTCTATTGTTTTTTTTTTTAATTTAGAAGGGAGAGTAGAGGAAAGAATGAAAAACAGAAGGGGGAAAATTCCAGACATGAGATAAATTTTAGAACACTTCGCTTGTGTTTTGAATCCTTTCTCTAATTTTCTCAAAGTGTTTATTTAGTGCCCACTCTACACCTAGAGAATCGAAAATCTTTAAAGGCTTTATAACATAAAGTCACACAATTTTAGAGCTTCTTTCTGCTTCTAGCAGTGGGATTGCCAGTTGGGAGAGTGAGAGTAAAAGGCAAGGGTGACCCTTATGGAGAGCATGTCAGGGTCTCCAGGTTTCTGTTTGTTGTTTCAAAAGGTCTTGGAACATATCTACTATAATACTATAATTTCATATTTAAAAATACCATTGTTTCAGTGATTTGAACATCACAAACTAATGTCCCACAGAATCATCTTGGTCAGATCCCAATGGGGATATGCAGAGGGTAAGTCATTCTCAGCCTGCAAAAGCCTCTGGATAAAGTGTGAGCACCTCTTTCAGAATGTAGTTAGTGCTGGGGGAAGCATGAGACTTTACATGTTTATTAAAAATAGGGTATAGGTTAAAATTGGGTGAAAAAAACTGGTCTAGATCAGATGAAGAAGAGACTTGGGGAGTATTCTTTAGTCAGTAGATATTTGTGGAGCACTCTACTTTGTATGACACCCAGATGAGGATGTCTTCCATTTACATGTAGAGAACTGGACATGTAAATGTGAGCTCAGATGAGTTCTGGACTCAAGACAAATTTAGAACCATCTTTCAACAGAAATGTCAAGGAAGTCAGGGACCAATAAAGGCCCTTTGTTGTGTTTGGCACAAAGAGATTGTGATTGATTTCAGCAAAAGCGGTCTGGGTAGAGGAACAACATGCAGGCCAGTTTGAAGCGGGCTAAGAAGAGATTGGGAGGTCAGAGCGGGGAGCCTGCATCCATGGACAGCCCTTTCAGGCAGCTGTGCTAGGAAGGGGAAGAAAGGGACAGGGTCAAAGCTGAGGTGGAGCACAGGAATCAAGGCAGAGGGTTTAAGATGGGAGATAATTGAAAGGAAAGTATTTCAACATACACGACACACTGAAGTCACTATTGTTTTGTGTTCTTTCATGAGATGGTCAGTCAGGTGTGGCCACAAGAGGGCACACAGGGGAGGTGAAGGAGAATGAAGTTTATTGTATTCAGAGGTCCTGGAGAGACAGGGTCAGGTGGCGGGAGGGTGAAGGGAGGGAGTAGGGAGTACCAAGGGAGCCGGCTCAACCAAGCAAGGATCAGAGAGACCAAGATAGCAGGTGCCTTGATTGGTGGTCAGCGTGGAGGAGGCAAGCAGAAGGCAGGAGGGGATTTCATTGGTGCATTTGAATGTTACTCGGTCAAAACAGGGGAAGGCCACAGGCGGAACTGGGGGCAGGGGCCAGCCTCATCACACTGTGCACCTCACTTGGCTGCCTGGCTCATAGACTGTGGGCACTGAGGCAGCAGGAAAATAGGGCATTTTAAATTTTACAAAACAACTACTAATTCACTGAGTGTTTGTTGAAAACACATTATGAAGTGAAGTATGAAATGAGAAATGCACAGTTCTGGCTCTCACAGAGTTTGTAAACTAGGTCACTCAGTAAGGCCCATCACTGATATAATAAGCTGGAAATAATAGGGTTCATCCAAGTGGCATGAACAGTGCTATATGGATTAAAATACTGATGGTTATTTATTCATGTTGGATTAGGGAAGATATTTTGGAGAAAGTGGACCTTAAAGAAAATATTCCAATAGTAGGAGGTGGAGAATGAAAGTACAAAGGATGTGGAAGACCTGGGTATCATGTTGGATGTTGGGTTGTTATACAATAGTCCTAAAGATCATGTAGGAAAAATTGGATTTTTACTGAAGTGGCTTTGAATTACAGATGTGTAGGCTTGGTTTAATTCTATGAGCAATCTGAAAGTTTTTGAACAAGGAATGGACATGATACAGAAGTCTGCATTAAGAAAATGAACTTGGCGGCCATACCTGGAGATGTCTGGAGCACACAGAAGTGGGAACCTGGCTAGGAAACTTGTAAAATAGACTTGGTGAGAAGAAACCAGAGACTTGATCATAATAGTCATAGTAAGGACAGGATGAAAGAGAATTAATTCATTCATTAATTCAACAGATATTTACTTAGTGCTTACTACATGTAAGGCAGACACAGGGCTCCAATCTCAAGGAGCTCCCAGCCAAGTGTGTGTTCAGTTCTGTAAGAGAAGAAAAGAGAAGGAAATACCCAATGATAAGAGATTATGTAGGAGGCATGTGTATGGAGGGAACAGGAACCCAAAAGAGTAGCCTTTCCAGAAGAGAGAGGAGAAACAGTTTCAAATATTACTGAAGGAATTTAGTAACAGGAGACTTGAAATGAGTCTGTTGGCCTTTGCAACATGGCGGATGTTAGCAGGAACAGTTTCATTCAAGAAATTGGGGGCAAAATTATAACTGTTATAGATTGAATATTGACTCAGAAGTGAAGGATTGAGGGATTCTTCATTGAATAAATGGGGAGCAAAATTCTAACTGGTACAGACTGAATATTGATTAGGAAGTGAGGGACTGAGGACAAGGAAAGACGAAAAATAGTTTAAAGGGAAATACGTGGCAGCTGCTGAGGGCAAAGTAAGAAAGAATAAGATAAAAAAAGATCCTATGATTTTAAGTCTCAGTGAATAATGGTATCACTTGGCAAAATAGGGAAATCAGGACAAATACTTAATTTTAAGGGAGCTTTGGTTTCTCCTGGATTAAGTTTGAAACATGACTAGATATTTGGTCCATGACTGGAAAAAGAATGATAAAAAAAATTAAAGAAATGTTAGGCCTAGAAACAGCTTTTTTAGATTTGCATGGGTTAGGTGGTTGCCAGGGTCCTGGAAGTTAAAACAGTGGAGAGGAGAGAGGAGGAGAATGGGATGAGAATGCGGATTAAAGGTCAGGGGAACTGGCTGGCAGGAAGTGCTTAGAAAGGCCAAGGAAACCATCAGAGTTGGTTGTTAAGGCAGTTAAGGAGGGTTTTGTTTTCATGGTTGTTTCATCTTCAGTGGTTGTTAGACTGTTTGTTCCAAAGCAGAACAAAGACCAAGAAAATGCCATTGATTGTGGCAGCTAACAATTGTTGATAATCTTGGGAACCATTTGTTCTCAAATGAGGACAGGCATTTTAGTAGATCGATTAACACAACAGACACTGGATTGCAAGGAGTGAAGGCGTGAGTGGGATTTCTTTTTTGTTGTTGCAGAGAAGGTGACAGAAGACCTTATAAGTTGTGGCAAGGTTGAGAGCGGACCTGAGCATATTCATACGAATAGCTGTCTGTGGAGAGGAAAATCGTCATTGGAGGTGACACTTGAAAGGAAAAGGTAGAAAATGAATGAAGCAAAGTTGGAGAGACAGTATGATTTAGCTTCTATCTCAGTGTTTCTGTCAGGATTTAAGGAGGTTATGGATATACCGTATCTGACATGTAACAGGTTTTCAGTAAGTTTGACCTATTAGTATTTTGGAGTCAGACGAGATGAAGAAGGCATTTATCAAGTGGCTACTCTGTGCCAGACTCATGCTGTTTCACCTCCCTCCACAATGACTCTGAGCTGGGTGTTGTCGGCTACATTTTAAACCTAATAAAGCCAGAGGTGAGGCCTTGCTTAGAATCATAGCCAAGTAACTGCAGAGTTTGGATTTGAACTTAAGTCCATCAGAGACTACAGATACCACTAGGCCTTTTGGTTTTATGAATAATTTTGGTTTCACACAGGAGTAAAGGAAACGAGGGAAGTAATTTGAAGAAGCTCTTACTGAACACCTTGTATGTTCTTTGTGAAGCAAAAGGTAAGATATTTGCTGAGAGTAAGGAAGTCCAGGGAGAGAGAGAAGACTGAGGAGACTGAAGAAGACAGTCAGCAAATGCGGGAGTATGGGCATCCTTAAGAGAGAAGGAAAGAAAGCAGAGGTGGCATGGACTTCCTGTGAACCTTGTTTTACAAGGATTTCTCAAAATAAGTTCTCTGGTACTGCAGCGGGGTCTTTCACATCAGGGATCAGCACACTTTGTGTGAAGTGCCAGACAGTAAATACAGGTATTTAGAGTTTGTGGACCACATGGTCTACGTTGCAGCTGCTCAGCTTAGCTGCTGTAGCATAAAAGCAGCTGCAAGGTAATAGGTAGACTAATCAGTGAGGCTGTGTTCCAATAAAACTTTATTAATGTTAAAAAGTTACTAATGTTAGAACATCTGAACATTTATATGAAATATTCTTCTTTTGATTTTTTTCCAAGCACTTAAAATGTAAAACCATTTCTAGCTCAGAGACAGCACAAAAACAGGCAGTGAGCCAGATTTGGCCTACAGGCAGCAGTTTGCCCAGTCCTGCTTTAGGTGTTTATTAAATTACACGTTCCTGGGTTTCACTCTAGAAGGATCCAATCAGAATAATTGAACGCAGGGTCCAGAAATATGCATTTAAAAATGGCTGTTGTGTGATTTTTAAAAATCTACTCTAAGACTATTGCTTAAAGACAGAACTATAAGTGAAGAGTGGTTGTACATGATTCCTTGAAAAAGGCAGACTCTCTAGTCTCAAAACTACTGAGTTTGCCACACTTGACAGCACAGGCCTGGAAACCGTGGAAGGACCGCAGTGGTCTGGAACCTGGCATGGGAGGCATGGCAGAGGGTGTACAGTGAAGATCCTACATGTGTGGCTGATGCTTCACTGAATGACCATTCAGGGGGCCCAGACTTGGAAGGAAGGCAAAGGAAGACAGAAGGAGGCTGATGTACTAAAAACAAAACCATTAGGATTACAGGAATTTGGGTTCATGCTGACAGCAAAAAGCGGACTTGGAAGGTCAAGGGTCATGGGTGGAAGGACAGACGTTTGTGATTACAGCAGACACTCAGAACAAGTGCAAGCTCTGCTGACATGTAAGGTAGAGCCATCTCAGGAATGGACGGGTGTCATGGCAGTGGATGTCCTTGGAGATGAGAGGTGAAGAACTTGTGAGGCCAGTGTCAAAGTAAGGTTGGGTCCGCACAACTGACAACACAGCTTAAGTGACTAAGATACTCAAGGTGCAGATGGCCGTGTGAGGAAGAGAAGATGCTTGTCAGCATGGGTTAGGGCAAGGGGGCTGGAGGACGGTGTGTAGTATTTGGACGGGTAGAGAACAGGAAAGGAGAGATGTTCATTAGTTCTCTGCTCTGTGCTGCTTCAGTTGGCCCTGGTACATGTAAACTCATCTGGCCTTTAAACAAATGGCTGAGGAGGGCATTGTTCCTATTTTAGAAGTAAAGAATCTGAAGTCTTTGCTTTTGTTTTTTCCCGAATGCAAATTCACTTGAAACTTATAGTAAAAATGTTTAAGTAACATTTAAACTTACTAATGATATGTGTTAAATATCACATATATTATTGTATATAATACATATTATATACATATATATTTTTACATTTTATACAAATATAAATTAAATTACTAAACAGATGATTGAAAATCTGTGCCATCAAAATAGGCAGACAAATATGTTAAATATTTAATAATTCCTAATACTTTCAAGCCATATCATATGGAGACAAAATAATTGATATTTGTGGTTATTAGAAGACTCTGCTGAGAATAAAGAAATTAAATGAATAGACTAACATAAAAAGAGACCTCATATACATTATCAATAATATTAATATTAAACTTTGAATACTGAAGTATTCTAAAAAATAAGTTATAGCTGTTACTACAAATGACTCTAGCATATTATCCCAAGTTCATAGATGGTGAACTGAGGCTCAGAGAGGACAAAAAACTTGTCCAGCATCACAGATCTGGGATATGAATTCGGACCAGTCTGTGCAAAAGATCATATTCTTTTCTCCACTCCACCTGTGAAGTCCTAGTACTGTGACAAAATGTCTTTTAAGTTGATTTCAACATCTTCTGAAAATGCTACAGGGAAGTAAGTGGCCGACTCTCAAAAGCTTATTATAAAACCAGGTTGGGCTATGTAGGTATTAAGAAAAAGTCCAAGACATTCCTCCATCACTTTATATTCAGATGTTAACTTGTGCACAATTTCTAAAAACCCTGAAGGAAGCCTTAAAACGGAAACAGGTAGAAGAAAGTCTGAAAGGTGAGTAGATGTTTAAGACAGTGAGGAAGGAAGCTGTATGTCAACTTCCTTTCTGCTGGATGTATATGGTGGGTTTGCTGGAGCGTCCAGATGAAATTCCACATCTTCATGGGGAGCAGCACACAGGAATATTGACCAACCACGTCCTATGTTTCAGACTATTTTAAGCTCTCCAAAAGAAGTCTTACAAGTCATAAATTCCTTATTGTTTTGAAATGATTTTACCTAGGATACGCTGAAATCAACAACTGTGTTTCAGGAAGCGTAATCCTTGATTCTCTCTGGCTGGAGTGTGCTGCCCCATTTCCCTTGTGTCTCACCTCTGCCCACAACATAATGAATTCGACTTTTCTGCTGAAACCCTCTTGTCTTTTTGACTTCATATGTTTGCTTTACTTACTCCCATCTTTGCACTGTCATGATCACATCTTCCTGTTTTCATCTTGCTTTGCCCATTGTGGGGAGATGTACCTTTATTTACTCTTTGGTCTTGTAAATCTGGTTGCAATATTGTACAACAGTACACCCTGATTCTATTTTTTTATTTTTTTTATATGAGGCCAAGACCTTTTACAACTTCCTCCAGCTCACTCTTGGAACTTTAGTTTTGATTCTTTTTTTTCCCTGGTGTTTCTTAGGACGTTACTGTCCACGTACTCCAGAGTGGTCTCTCTCTGTCCTTCTCCTCCCTGTTTTTCTTTATGCCACATTCTCCAGAGTGGTCTCTCTCTGTCCTTCTCCTCCTTGTTTTTCCTTATGCCTTTGTGCCACATTCTTTTCTATCTTTCTCATATTTCTGCCTTCTCATTCCCATTTTTCTCTCTTTTAAAACTGGAGGCTGAATAAGCTTCTTCCTATGATATTCTTTTTCCATAGCTTTCACCTGAAATTCTTCTTTATCTCTGAACCTTAATTCTCCTTTATTCTTATTAAATACCCTCCCCCACAAAATCTATTAAATTTTCTTCATTCTTCAACTAAAAACCTTCCCTTCAGTCTATTCCAGACTCATCAGATATTTGATTCACTTCATCACCTCTGACTTTATTCTTGACCTTCTTCCAACTACTTTCTTACTATCTTCTACACTGAAATTGTACTTACCAAAGAGGTTCTAATGACTTCCCCTTGAACAAATTGGATGTTCTTTCATCTGGGATCCTCATCTTTCCTGGAAATAACTCTATCCATGGGCTGGTAGATCATCTTTGAAATACTATTGAAGCAAGATGGAATTCTTCTTAAAAAAAAAAGAAAGAAAAGAAAACTAACAAAGTATCTTCTAAAGTGTGCATCACTTTGCTCATTTTTTTGTGGCAGTCAGAGATAACTTGCTATTTGCATTTCCAACACCTGTCTTTAAAAGTGCCTTGACGTTTGAGTTGGTTGGAATGGTCAATAAATGTTTTTCTGAATTAGGGCAGGATCGTTTTCCCTAAAGGTCAGACTTCTGAGTCAGTGGTGTAACCCTCACCACACAAACACACTAAATTCTCCTAAAGCTATTTGCAAGTTGTCAACACAATTGGACAATCTAAATAAATTACTTTTTGGAAAAAATTTTCTCAGTCATTTTGGTGCTTTTAAACAAACTTCCAACCTACTTAAAGTCAAATGCAGTCAAAAATTGGAATTTTAAATATTTCTGAATTAAACTTGAAAGAATAAAAATTCCCTTCAAAAATTTCTATTAATGATAAAAATTACATTAGCCTTTATTTGGTTCCATAAATGTATTTTGTACTCTTGTGACTGTTCTTGACGAATTTTAATCATCATTATGAACAATTAGAGTAAAAAGTTACAGTGATGGAAAATGATTTGGAAAGTATAAAGGTTGTGGTTCTGTAACAAAGGCTTAGAATTTCAAGTTCAGTTCAGTCTGCCATGGTCTATTTTTCCTGCTAAGTGTGAGGAGGTGTAGCCTTAGACTTCTCTGATTTCTTCGTGCAGGTTTATGTCACTAGCTATTAACACTATTTAAATATAGCTTTCTAAATTCCTGAGAACAGTGCTGAAAATAGTGTTTTGACTAACAAAACGGAGAAGACAAAGAATTCAAAGACAAAGGCAAGGTATGCACTGACTGATGTATGTCATTTTAATAACATAATTACTTGATAAGCACTTACATGATTTAGTTACAGATCTTCAACCTTTCAGAGCTAGAGAATGACTTGGTGATGTGTTACACCCAGAGACTGCCAAAAATTAGCAGTAATGCTGCATTCTGCAGTATTTTTTAAAGACATATTTTTGAGTTCTATCATTAAGTAGCCCATCATATTTAGGAGACATATTCCTGAGTTGTATCATTAAGTAACCTATCATATAAAGCTGGACAGTTTAGTGAAAACATTTCACAGCAGAACTAGGTTGCATTTTGACTCAGTGCTTTCCTTAATTTCTCCAGGCTGCACATATTTTAGAGCAGTAAAAATATCGTACCATCTGTTCTTCTGATTTATGAGTAACTGGGAATAATTGAGAAGCGTAGTCTATTCAACATTCTATCAGGATTATGCAAGTGATAATGTTCTCCAGAACATCTAGTCCAGGCACTGTCTCTACATTGAACTTAGACTCTCCTCCAAGAGTAGTGTTGTTTTGGACATGAAGAGAAAACACTGATGACGCTTCCGAGGATTAAATGTATTAGTCTACTTGCAGGAAGATGCGATGGTTGGAGCAAATGATAGTGTGATCCTGTCTAAGTTCTCTTACACAGGAGAGATCAGGACAAGATGATCATTGCAAGCAGTAGATGTCAACATCCATTTATCAATCAGTTTGTATTTATTGAGTACTTATTGGAGGCAGACACTCTGTCAGGTGCCAGGGATGAAACAGAGAGCAAGAAATTGTCCTTAGTCTATTAGAGCCTAGAGGTGATTAGGATTATAGGTAATCCCTGGTTTTATGGACAGTTGCAATCTAGTCTTGCAATAGTTTTGAGTGCAAGATGCAATAAGAACATACAGGAAAGACATTCAACCTGGTCTGAAGGTATGTGGGGATGGTTCAGAGGAGCGTCTTGGAAGAAATAATGAATGCTCAACCAGATTCTGAATAATGAGCAGTGTTGGCCAGGTAAAGAGATGGCAAAGCAAGGAGGATATCTAGGAAGTGAGAAGGTGCAGAATT
This sequence comes from Saimiri boliviensis, assembly GCF_048565385.1. NCBI lineage: Eukaryota > Metazoa > Chordata > Mammalia > Primates > Cebidae > Saimiri > Saimiri boliviensis. Next base: position 69,978,195 of record NC_133456.1, read on the forward strand.
CTGAAGGTGAGAAAGTGATCCACTCAGGATATGTTGTACAGTGAGAAGAGAGGAGTGGGGAAAAATGAAGATGAAGAGAAAAGCAAAGCCCAAATCATAATGTCTGTATATCCTGTTGAGGAGTGTGGTATTTATTCTAAGGATAATAGGGAGCAATGGGAGTCATATGAACAGAGGAGTGACACAGACATTAGTGTCTGTTATCAGGGTGAAAGATCACCTTAGTTATATAATTACAGTGAAGTGAGGTGGGAGCAGGGATGGAAATAGAAGGCAGGGTTTGGTCAGGAGGCTTGTACAGTTATCTAGAAAAGACATAACGGTGCCTAGAGATGAGGAAAATGGGTAGATTTCGGGGAGATGTAAGGGGTAGAATTAATGGAATATGGTGATTGTCTGCTGGGAAAGAGAGAGATGGAACACTGTAGAAGGATTCTTGGGTCTGTTCTGGGCCATGTGAAAGGAGGCAGCACCATTTAGCGAGAGAGAACAGGGGAGGAGTGATGTTTGTGGGCACATCATTGAATTCCACTTTGGATGTGCTGACTTGGAATCAATACGTAAAAGAAGGTGGGGCAATCCCACTTCTGTTTTTTGTTTGCTTGTGTGTGTGTGTGTGTGTGTGTGTGTGTGTGTATCTGTGTGTGTATGTGTGTGTGTATCTGTGTGTATCTGTGTGTGTGTGTGTATGTGTGTGTGTGTGTATATATCTGCGTGTGTATGTGTGTGTGTATGTGTGTGTATCTGTGTGTGTATGTGTGTGTGTGTGTGTGTGTGTGTGTGTGTGTTCTGTTTTTGAGAGGGAGTTTGCTCTGTTGTCCAGGTCAGAGGGCAGTGGCGCAATCTTGGCTCACTGCAACCTCTGTCTCCTGGGCTCAAGCGATTCTCCTGCCTCAGCCTCCTGAGTAGCTGGCACATACCGACACACCCAGCTAATTTTTGTACTTTTAGTAGGATGGGATTTCACCATATTGGCCAGGCTTGTCTCAAATTCCTGGCCTCAGGTGATCTGCCCGCCTCTCCATCACAAACTGCTGGGATTACAGGCATGCCCCACCACACCCGGTCCCTGTTTCTGTTCTGGGTAGTTGTTAGAGGATGTTTCTTATAGGCCAATTATAGAAATAGTATCAATAAATCTTCTCAGCTTTGCTTTTATATTTTAGAACTGTTTCCCAAAGAAAAGCTGACTACTCACAAAAAAAAGAGTTGAAGTTTGGGGAGGGGCTTCATTTTCGTTCTCTGCAGGTTGGAAATGAAAAGGTGCATGGGTGAGCAGGTTCAGCTGGCAGTGGAATTTCATTGCCATGAATTGCCAGTGGGCCCTCTGATCCATCTCCTTGAAGGAGCAGACAGGCTAGGTACTGTGATGCCCAGGCAGGCTGAGTAGTTAGAAATGTAATCAAGGTAAAAACTGAAGTTAAGGGATGTGTGCAGGTGGTGACAGAGGGTAATCCACAGAGGAAAATCTGAATGTGTTACAAAGTGGAAGGAGTAAAGCAAGTAATATGAGCTGGATTACCAAGCAAGAGACTTGCAGATTCAGAAACCCAAAGCAGAGAGGGGTGGGTTGGGTTTGCAAGAAAGAGGGAGGCGTTTCTCCCTTGCTTTCACAGGAGAACAGAGGCTGTCCCAGAGAATGAGGCTGATGCTAGAGGCTGTCTTTTGGGCGTTCTCAGAGGCCTGGTGCTTGCTGCATTCGTAAAGTCAGCAATAGGGAGACACCTGTGTTTAAGTCCTGAGGTCCCCTTTAGGCCTGGACACTATTCAATTTTGGGGGTATTTTTACTATTAGAAGTTATGTCTGACTGCTGCTCTTGGGGGTAAATTACTTGCTTAGGATTTTGAGATAAGGAAGGATGGGTAGAGTGAGGACCTATGAGATGTGTAGGCAAAGCTGGCACTCAAACTCTAAAGAAGAGTTAAGCATGGGTCTTCTAGGAAATTTTAGGGTTGCGGGAATCCTGCAGGGAGAGGTTGAGAGTAAAGGTTTGGTGTGGGCCTTAGGTGACAGCAGAAACTTCTTGATGTGGCTCTCTGTGAAGTTCCAAGGAGGTGGTCTCTTGGGTTGCTGGCCCCAGTAGGGACTTTATTAGCATTTCTCTTGGAGAAAACTTGTGGGTAAAAGTACTGAACTTCTGTTATGGGACTTAGAATGCAAAGCTTTTCTTTGTTCAGTTATTATGGAATCCTCTTTTCATGAAGCAATTTAAGGGGCCAGTTTTCCATGAAACATACTTTAAGAAGTGCTGTATTCAAAATAGAGTTATTCCTGAAGATCTTGAATCATTGGGAATCTAAAAATATTTTGGATGTAGAATATCTTAAGCACAATGTGCTCAGTATGAATTGCATATGTGATATCACTGACTGACCAACTAGAAGTTGAAGAGGAAGGTTATCCAAGTAACCAAATAACTGAAATTGCTGAAAATATTCTTTTGAGAAATAGTATTAGACAATGTAAATCTTACTATAATATTAGTTGTATAGATGTTATTAGTGATATTTGGGGGCAAGGAGCACCATAAATCCTTAAAATTTTTTTTTTTGAGATAGAGTCTTGTGATGCCATCTTGGCTTACTACAACCTCTGCCTCTTGGGTTCAAGCAATTCTCCTACCCCAGCTGGAACTACATGTGCCCGCCACCATACCTGGGTAATTTTTGTCTTTTTAGTAGAGACAAGTTTTCACTATGTTGGCCAGGCTGGTATCCAGCTTCTGACCTCAGGTGAATCACCTGCCTTGGCCTCCCAAAATGCTGGGATTGTAGATGTGAGCCACTGTGCTCGGCCATAAATCCTTTTTCTAATTCTAAATGGCTTTAGCACATCTTAAGCTTTTACCATTATAGTCATTCTTGTAGGTTGGTGTCATTCTTGTAGGTTAATATCATTCTAGATAAAAATACCGTTATAATTACCAACACCCAAACACCTGTTAATATGCCATCTTAAAATATTCTATCATTTTACTAGCTTGGTTAGTAGTCAGAAGAGACAGTACTGCACATAAGTTAACAGGTTCCAGCAATATTCTTTACAGACTCACCTCTCTACTTTGTTACCTTCTAGCTCTGTCATCTTAGGTAAGTTAGCTAACTCCTCTGTACCTAGTTTTCTCATTATAAAATGAAAACACTATTTTTGAAATGCAGTTCTGGATATTTCTGTGAAGCGTGTGGATGCTTTGAAAAAAGATAGTACCAAAGGAAAGAAACACTTCTTCAAAAATGGAAATCTTGATGATTTGCCATTTTTTCTAGTGTTTATCTTATTGCCAATTGTGTGAGCTGCTTTGAACCCTTTCTAGCCTTTAACTTAATGTGTGCTAGGAAAAATATAATCTGTTTTGAAATTCTTGTTTATTCTTCAGAATTCTGAATTAGCATTCTTGGTGTTCACTTATACGCATTCTCTTCATCTTTGATATCACTTCCCTTTTAAAGCAGTAGAAATGGTATGGTATGAGAACTGAACTGTCCCACTGCCTGGGTAGGTTTTGACCATTTGGGAACAATCTCAAATAGCGTTCATCAATTGGAATAATTAAATGTGCAGGACCAGGATTAAGAACCCAGACTAATACTTCTTCCCCTTGAAGAGCTCTCTCCTGTGAGCTCTTCAAGCTTCTACTTCAAGAAACGAAGATTAAGGTGGAGAAGTAGTGAGAGATATTAAAGATCTGCTATGATATTAACTAGACCACCATAGCTGAAAATGAGCTGTTTGTTAACATCTCAAGGTGGCCGGAGAAGCTGTGGCAGCTACCTAAGCTATTTCCAATGGAGAGGTGAGATTTGACAAAGCAGGGATAGGAGGCCATTGCAAGGAGGAAGGGAAAGTGCTATTTGCTCTTACCCTAAGAAACCCAGCTCATCCAATGAACTGATTGCATCCATTTTTTGTTGTTGTTGTTGTTGTTGTTTGTCTATAATCCCAGTGGAAATGAACTTCTGAATGGTAGGAACTATATACCTTCATTTCTCCGTCAGCTTTGTCTTCTTAGCAATTGGCATACTGTGGCTAATCTTGTTTTCTCTGGGTGTTAAATATAAATAGCAGGTTTGGCTTGCAGGGTGAATTTTCTCAAGCAAAATGATGTAATCATTGTCTTAAAAGAGCATGAAAAAAATGAAGGCAGTAGTTTCTAGATTATATATAGTTGCTTAAGCTTAATGTTGAGATTATTTTTCAGGTTTAAAAATGGTAAAGATTTGGCCGGGCGCGGTGGCTCAAGCCTGTAATCCCAGCACTTTGGGAGGCCGAGGCGGGTGGATCATGAGGTCAAGAGATCGAGACCATCCTGGTCAACATGGTGAAACCCCGTCTCTACTAAAAATACTAAAAATTAGCTGGGCATGGTGGCGTGTGCCTGTAATCCCAGCTACTCAGGAGGCTGAGGCAGGAGAATTGCCTGAACCCAGGAGGCGGAGGTTGCGGTGAGCCGAGATCGTGCCATTGCACTCCAGCCTGGGCAACAAGAGCGAAACTCCGTCTCAAAAAAAAAAAAAAAAAATGGTAAAGATTTACCAAATGGAATGGTGGGGAGCACTGATACCATTTTATTCATACATACAAAGTAAATAATACACTGACTCTTAGACATGGACATAATCTTGTGGCTTTTTAGGCCAATCATTGCCTCCATCCCAAATAACCCCAAATGGCTGCAGTAACCAAAACAGCATCGTACTTGTACAAGAACACATAGACCAACGGAACAGAATAGAGAGCTCAGAAATAAGACCGCACACCTACAACCATCTGATCTTTAACAAACCTGACAAAAACAAGCAATGGGGAAAGGTTTCTCTATGATTCCATCAGTGGTGCTGGGAGAATGGGTTAGCCATATACAGAAAATCAGAACTGGACAACTTCCTTACACTATCTGCAAAAGTCAACTCAGGATGAATTAGAGACTTACATGTTAAGGCTCAAAACCATAAAAACCCTAGAATGAAACCTAGTACATACCATTCAGGACACAGGGATGGGCAAAGATTTCATGACAAAGATGCCAAAAGCAATTGCAACAAAAGCAAAAATTGATAAATGGGATCTAATTAAACTAAAGAGCTTCTGCACAGCAAAAGAAACTATCAACAGAGTAAACAAAACAACCTACAGGATGGAAGAAAATTTTTGTAATCTATTCATCTGACAAAGGTCTAATAACCAGAATCTGTTAGGAACTTAAACATATTCACAAGAAAAAAAACCAAACTACTCCATTAAAAAGTGGGCAAAGGACATGCACAGACATTTCTCAAAAGAAGACATACATGTGGCCAACAAATGTATGAAAAAAATCTCAGTATCTCTGATAATTAGAGAAATGCAAATCAATACCACAATGAGATACCAACTTACACCAGTCAGAATGGCTATAATGAAAAAGTCAAAAAACAGATGCTGGCAGCATTGAGGAGAAAAAAGAAATGCTTTTATGCTGTTGGTGGTTGCATAAATTAGTTCAGCCATTGTGGAAACAGTTGGTGATTCCTCAAAAGACCTAGAGGCAGAAATACTATTTGGCCCAGCAATCCCGTTACTAGGTATATACCCAAAAGGATAGAAATCATTCTATTATAAAGACACATGCATGTGTATGTTCATTACAGCACTATTCATAATAGCAAAGACATGGAATCAACCTAAATGCCCATCAATGATAGACTGGGTAAAGAAAATGTGGTACATATACACCATGGAATACTATGAAGCCATAAAAAGGAACAAGATTATGTCCTTTGCAGGGACATAGGTAGAACTGGAGGCCATTATCTTCAGTAAACTAATGCAGGAACAGAAAACCAAATACTGCATGTTCTTACTTATAAGTGGGAGCTAAATGATGAGAACACATGGAGCCATGAAGGGGAACAACACACATGGAGGCCTGTGGAGGACAGGATGTAGGAGGAGGGAAAGGGTCATGAAGAACAGCTAGTGAAGGATGGGCTTGATACTTCAGTGAGGGGATGATCCGTGCAACAAACCAGCCTATGTCACGAAGCTGCATATCCTGCACATGTACCCCTGAACTTAAAACAACAGTTGGAAATAAAAAATAAATAAACAAAATAAACCAAAATGATAGTCTTAGAAAAAGTCTTATTTTTAAATATTTCAATAAGTGAAGTTTTATAAAACTACTTGGGAAATTTTTGTTTTTATTCATCATTTTCCAAAGTAATTGAGGCTCCCCTTGGTAATTAATTTCATTTTTTTTTTAAATCCTGGAAACCTGTGAATTAATTTCATTTTTAATTAACAAAGTTTACTTTTTTTATTGCTTTTTTTTTTTTAAAAGGCTAAATTTGCTCACAGTTCTGCAGGCTTATAGGAAGTATGGTGCTGGCATCTGCTTGGCTTCTGGGAAGGCCTCAGGAATCTTGCAATCATGGCAGAAGATGAAGGAGAAGCAGGTGTCTCACATGGTGGGAACAGGAGCAAGAGAAAGTCAGGGGAGGTGCCACATACTAAAACCAAAACCAAAACCAAAAATGACATGTCTCCTGAGAGCTTACTCACTGTCATGCGGACAGAACCAAGCCATGAGGGATCCACCCCCATGACCAGAATGCCTCCTGTCAGGCCCCGCCTCCAACATTAGTGATTACAATTCAACGTAAGATTTGGTGAAGACATGTATTCAAACTATATCATTCCACCCCTGTGTCCCCAAATCTTGTGTCCTTCTCACATTGCAAAATAAAATCATGCCTTCCCAGTTGTTCCCTAAAGTCTTAACTTGTTCCAGTCTTAACTCAAAAATCCAAAGTCCAAAGTGTCATTGAAGACAAGGCAAGTCTCTTCCACCTATGAGACTGTAAAATGAAAAAGCAAATTATTTGCTTCTAGGACACAATGGCGATGCAGGCATTGGGTAAACATTTCCATCCACGAAGGGAGAAATTGGCCAAAAGAAAGGGGCTACAGGTCCCATGCAAGTTCAAAATGCAATCATTAAACCTTAAAGCTTCAAAATAATCTTGTTGGACCCCAAGTCCCAGATTCAGGGCTCACTGCTGCAAGGGGTGGACTCCTAAGGCCTTCAGCAGCTCTGCCACGGCAGCTTTGCAGGGTACAGCCCCTGTGGGGGCTCTCATAGATTGTCGAGTGTCTGGGCCTTTTCCGGGTGCAGGATACAAGCTGCTTGTGGATCTACCATTATGGATTCTGGAGGACAGGGGGCCCTTCTCACAGTTCCACTAGGCAGTGCTCCAGTAGAGACTCCATTTAGGGTCTCCAACCCCGTATTTCCCCTCTACATGCCCTTGGTGAGGTTCTCTGTGGGACCTCTGCCCCTGCAGCAGGCTTCTGCCCAAACACCCAGGTTTTCTCATACATTCTCTGAAATTGAGGTGGAAATTGCTGAGCCCAACCACTGTTACACTCTGTGCACCTACCTACAGGCATAATACCTTGTGGAAGCTGCCAAGGCTTATGATGGCTTATGCTCCCCAGAGACTGGCCCCAGTTGTGTGTTGAGCCCTGTGAGCTGAGGCTGGAGTGGGAATGGCTTGGAATGTGGTGGGCAGTGTCCCGAGGCTGTGCAGGGCTACAGGGCCCTGGGTATGGCTCACAAAACCATTCTGTCTTAGACCTCTGGCCTGTGATGGGACGGTCTGCCTCTGAGATCTCGGAAACCTGGGCCTTTCCCCATCATCTTTGGTATTAGCACTTGCCTCACTTTTAGTATGCAGATTTCTCTAGCAAGTGATTACTCCACAGCCTGTTTGAATTCCTCCCCCGAAAATTCCTTCTTTCACTGCCACATGGCAGGCTGCAAATTTTCCATACTTTTATGCTCTGCTTCCCTTTTCAATATAACTTCCAACTTTAAGCCATTTCTTTGCTCCTGCATCTGAGCATAGGCTGTTAGAAGCAGCCATGCCTATGACACTTCTTGAACACTTTATAATGAGGAGTTTCTTCCACCAGATACCCTAGGTCATCCCTCTCAAGTTCAAACATCCACAGATCCCTGGAGCATGAACAGAATGCAGCCAAGCTCTCTGCTAAGGCATAACACACGTGACCTTTGCTCCCAGTGAGTTCCTCATTTCCTTCAGAGACCTTGGTGGCCTGTCCTTCACTGTCCATATCACCATAAGCGTTTTGATCACAACCATTTAACCAGTCTCTATAATATTCCAAACTTTCTCTCTTCTTCTTATCTTCTTCTGAACCCCCCAAACTCTTCCAACCCCTGCCTGTTCCCCAGTTCCAACGATGCATCTGTATCATCAGGTGTCTTTGTAACAGTGCACTAAGTACCAATTTTCTGTACTAGTCTGTTCTTGTATTGCTATAAAGAAATGTTAGAAATAAGGCTCAGAGTTGTAAGGAAAAATGAGCACTTAGACAAAGGATTTCTCAGCAAAGCAAATTTACTCCTGCGCAGGAGGGAGCCTCCTGTATGGCTGGTTGCCACAAGAGCACACAGAACAAAGGAGAGTAGAAGTTTTTATTTCAGTTCGATTCCTGCCCCTGTGTCCTTTCCCCATTGGCTAGGGTCAGACCGCACAATTTAAACTAGACCCAATTGGCTAAACATTTAAACTTTCTTAGATAAGGTGGACATGTGATGGGAGAGAGGGGAGAGGAGGAAGGGGTCGTCTCCGGTGAACTAGAGATCTAGTCTTTCCTCAAATAAAGGAATTTGAGTTGGTGCTGATAAGGCCACAGGTGCTGTGGCATGCCTGGGCATGTAGTAAAGTCAGAAAGAAGAACAGGAGAAGAAAGAGAGAGGGTTGTGGCAACTGGAAATTAAAGAATAAAAGGTTGAGCAGGCTGTTTGAAGAGAAACCTTGCCATAGCTCACAAAGCACGTAAGATTTGGTAATTTATAAAGAAAAGAGGTTTAATTGGCTCATGGTTCTGCAGGCTTTACAGGCATGTGCTTGGCTTCTGAGGAGTCCTTAGGAAGTTACAATTACAGCAGAAATTGAAGTGGGAGCAGGCATCTCACATGGTTGAAGCAGGAGCAAGAGAGAAGGTTCTTTATTTGGGACCTGCATCATTCTTCATTTTCTCCCAAATACCTGTGCAGTGATGCTACATGCTCCAAACATATTATGGAATTTTATAAAAGAATAGAAAGCCTCAAATATTTTCCTTATAATCCAGACTGGATGTGTGCATTATACTAAGGATTTAACTTGTTGAGTAAAGTGGTAGTATCATTTCCCAGCTCTTCTATTTAATATTCTATATTGGAATGGGGCCTAAAAGGTAGAGGCATCTGTTTTTTGTTTGTTTGTTTTCCTATGCTAGAATCGCACGCTTCTTTGACTGTCAGTGGCTGAGATGGAACCAGGCCAACCACATATGGGGGGCAGATCTGGGACCTCCTGGTATGACCCATCAGTAGATCAGTAAACAGCAAGCACATGATTGAATAATTCCATAATACTGTCCTAATTAAGAATCCCAGGGCCACGTATAGTGGCTCATGCCTATAATCCCAGCACTTTGGGAGGCCAAGGTGGGTGGATCACTTGAGGTCAGGAGTTCAGGACCAGCCTAGCCATCATGGTGAAACCCCATCTCTACTAAAAAATACAAGAATTAGCCAGACATGGTGGCACACACCTGTCATCCCAGCTACTCTGGACGCTGAGGCACAGAATGGCTTGAACTTGGGAGGTGGAGGTTGCAGTGAGCTGAGATTGCACCACTATACTCCAGCCTGGCTAACAGAGCAAGACTCTGTCTCTAAAAAAAAAATCCAAGAAGAAAATCCTTCAATTCTGCAAATGCTGAATAGTTATAATAATTATTAGAGTATTTTTTGTTGGACTTTGTATCACAAGTACTTTACAGTTGTGGTATTCCAATTAGCTATTCATTGCAAGAAACATTTCAGAATGGTTATCATTAGTATTCTCATTTTGAAGATGAAGAAACCTGTAATGACTTGATTTATGACATTTGTGAATTCAAAGGTTCATTTCTACATTCCATTATTCACAGTATTAATTTAAGATATTTGGATAATTTGAAAAGAAAATAAAAAAGACAGTTCACACAAACGCTAATATATCTGGTAGTACTTACCTTCTGAAAAATGTTCATTCCTGGGGCTATGTGGTTTTAGACCCTTCATATTTAGGCATGTTCAGTGGGATCACAGAAAGTATAATTAGGAGAGTGGCCATATTCTTCTCTGTTCATTATTTCATTTAGGATTTGCTACTTATTAAACAGAGGTTAGAATACATAGAACATATATATCCAACTTTTAAAAATCTGAAAACCACAATGAACTGAGTCATTCCTGAATAATTGCGATTAAACAAATATGAGGAAAAAATTAAAGTTCTCAGTTTGACATTAAACATTCAAAATAAAGAAGTGGTAGAGATACAGATTTATATCAGTGTCTCAGAGCTTTTGTCTGGATATGTTTTTTCTTTGTTGAGACAGTCTCTCGCTCTGTCACCCAGGCTGGAGTGCATGAGTGGCATGACCTGAGCTCACTGCAGCCTCTGCCTCTCGGGCTCAACTGATACTCCAACTTCAGTCTCCCGAGTAGCTAGGACTACAGGCGTGAGCCACCACACTGGGCTAATTTTTGTAGAGATGGAGCTTTGGCATCTTGCCCAGGCTGGCCTCGAACTCCTGGGCTCCAGAGATTCACCTAATTCGGCCTCCAAAAGTGCTGGGATTACAGGTGTGAACTCTCAGACCTGGCTCCCAATATATTCTCTTACTCTGTTCTTCAATGTTTCTGGACATCGCTTCCTTTTATATTTATTCAATGGAAAACTAGAGCAAAGAAACAGAACTCAGACAGTCACCAGTATTTATGGAATGACTTAGGGTCAGAACTTGGTCTCAATGCTCAGGGGAACTGTGAAGAAACCAAGTTCCAGGTTCTTACAAACAATGAAATCTGCTCTCTAGTGGGGAGTAGGAATAGACTGAACAAACAGAAATCTTTTGACATTGCTCTGCAAAGTGGAACGAGATGATTCTGTATGGCAAGGACAGGAAAGGCCCAGGAAGAGAAGCAGCAGCAGATCGGAGAAGCAGACAAATGCCAAGTCAAAGATTGTGTTTGTCTGATGTGAATTCTCTTCTAATTCCAGAAATGAAATGGTAATTTTCATTTACAGAGTCTTGGCTCTTTAAATGAGTATTTATGAAAGGACACAGTCTACCACAGTGTGTAGAAACATGCTGCCAAGTCTCGTATCTCCAGGATAAAGGAAGGATCTCTAATTAAAGAAGCTTAATTGGTTCCAGTTTCTTACCACTCCAGATAAGTTTTATGCCCACCAGAAGGGAAGAAGATGGCTGGAATTGTTTCAACATTTGAAAGATTCTTGAGGAAAGGAGCCCTTTCTTGTCCAGTGAGAGGAGGGACAGCACATCCATTAGCCAATCAGTGGGTAGATGGGCAGTGGTATAGACTGGCCATGGTTCTCTTGAAGGCTGGTTTGTAGAGTTGGCCCTTGGCGGCATCTCTTCTAAGACCCTTAAATGTAACCCTGACCCTTATCTAAGTGACCAGTTAGTCAGTGGCTGGACTGTCCAGTTGAAAGCAACTTTCAATCCCTTTAAAATTTGTAGCTAAAAAATAGTTGCACACATATATCAAATAATGCATTTGGGCTTAAATTCAGACTTCTGTAAAATCATAAAGCTGCATTAGCTGCAACTACTTTAATTTCAACTACTTTAGAGAGCAGTCTGTTGATCAAAGAAAGGAAATAAATTTCCTTACAAAGCATCAGTTTCTAGAGACCTAACAGACAGTATGGTGAGCTGAGTAGGTTTTCTTCCTGGGACCAGAGAGTCCTTACTACACAACAATGTGTTAAGAATTAAGAGCAGTTAGAGAAAAAGAGAGAATTTTCAGTGCTATTAGAAGAAATTCGAAGTCATGTTCTGGAAAGGGTTCAGAGAGTAACACTTGATACAGGTAAATTTTGCTGCAATTTACAGGAATCTAATGGCAAAGGAATGTGATATGGGGATATGGAGGTATTAGGTTTTTAGGATAGAGGGGACACGGGCCACACTCTTTCCATTTTACAGATGGGAAAATGCTATGCTTTGAATGTGTCTCCCAAAGGTAATGTGTTAGGAACTTAATCTTCAGTGCAAGTGTGGAGAGGTGGAACTTACAGCAGGTGATCAGGTCCTGAGGGCTCTGTCCTCGTGAATGGCGTAATGCCACTGTCACTGGAGTGGGTTAGTTATAGAGGGAGTGAGCTCCTGATACAAAGGATGAGTTCACCTCCCTTCCTCTCACTCTCCCACCTTTTCCATGGGTGATGCAGCACAAAGTCCCCTGCAGATGTGTGCTCCTTGATCTTGGACTTCCCAGCCTCTGTTCTTTATAGATTACTCTGTCTCAGGTATTCTGTTATAGCAGCACAAAAATGAACTAAGACGGAAAACTAAAGCTCAGAGAGGTTAATTCTATTTCCTGGGGTTTTATGGCTAATGAGGATGGATCTAGGGCTTAAACCAAGGTGTTTCTGATTTCAAAACCCATTCTTTTATTCTGAAGATAATCAGGTAAATATAACAAATATAGGAGATGAAACAGTTGTAGAAATCTAACGATGGATTTAGAAATAGAGAAACAAATTTGCTTAAGAAAATTGAAAGTGATACCATACACAACACTGGGGAAGAATTTGCCTATGGACATTCACTACAATTGCTTAGATATTAACTTAGTTTACATTAAGAAGACAATGCGTAAAGAGTGTTTTTCTAATTTGAGTAATGCACAGACCCCTTTTTATTATTTCCATTCATTTTAATTGTTAAGAGATGCTTTTCTTTTTTGACTTTTTATAATTAGGCAAAAGATGGTCGTTTATGTGGTTCCAAATTATAAACCATTTGTTTATATAAAATTCAAAACTACATTAACTCAAAGTGTTCATCCCTGCCCCTTCCAAATTTTTTTTCTCATATATAACAAGTTTGTATTTGTTTTGATTTATTCTTTATTTCTTCTTGAAAAATCTAAGCAGAATTATATATTTACATTAATATTCCTCTTCACCTTTCTTTCAAAAAAACCTGCTATACCTTATTTTTTGTTTGTTTTGTTTTTGTTTTTGTTTTTTTGAGACAGAGTTTTGCTCTTGTGCCCAGGCTCTAGTGTAATTTCATGATCTCGGCTTACTGCAACATCCACCTCCCAGGTTTAAGCAATTCTGTCTCACCCTCCTGAGCAGATGGGATTACAGGCATGTGCCACCATGACCAGCTAATTTTTATATTTTTAGTAGAGATGGGTTTTCACCATGTTGGCCAGGCTGGTCTTGAACTCTCGACCTCAGATGATCTGCCCGCCTTGGCCTCCCAAACTTGGGATTACAGGCTTGAGCTGCTGTGCCTGGCCTGTTGTTGTTTTCAACTTGACAATACATCTTGGAGATCACTCCTTATTAGCGTGCAGAGATCTTGCTCATTCCTTTTTACAGTTGCATAGCTCTCCACTGTGCCCATACCATTGTTTATTCAGCCGTTTCCCGTTCATGGACATTTGAGTTCTTTCCGATCTTTCACTGTTATAAACAGTGCAGCAGTAAATGTCTTCGTGCACAATCACTTCATATTTTTCTTGTTTATCTTTGGGGTATATTCCAAAAAGTAGGTTGGGATAGATGCCAAAGGGCAAAGGTACAGGAAAATTCCCTCCATGTGGAACTGTACCATTTCGCATTTTCATCAGTATTGATTATTTCTTTCCTGCACTTGCCATAGAGAATGTTCTCAAGCTTCTGATTTTAGAACAGACCTCTCTTAAATGGCAACAACTATTGTGGACTCCCAGTGTTGACTTAAGTGATTTTTAACTATTATATTACTTTCATATGAGAAAACATAAAATTATATATAAGTTCTTTATGCTTGTAGTTTTTATGAAAGTATACAACTAAAGCAAATATACATATTAAATATAAATAAACTAGAAAGCCAATACAGTTGGTATTAACAACATTAATTTAATAAATGATGTTATTTTTCTAAATGAAATGGCCACTTAAGAATGTGAATATGGCCGGGCGTGGTGGCTCACGCCTGTAATCCCAGCACTTTGGGAGGCTGAGGTGGGCAGATCACAAGGTCGAGAGATCAAGACCATCCTGGTCAACATGGCGAAACCCTGTCTCTACTAAAAATAAAATAATTAGCCGAGTGTGGTGGCATGTGCCTGTAATCCCAGCTACTCGGGAGGCTGAGGCAGGAGAATTGCTTGAAACCGGAAAACCGAAGTTGCAGGGAGCCGAGATCGGACCACTGCACTCCAGCCTGGCGATAGAGCGAGACTCTGTCTCAAAAAAAAAAAAAAAAAAAAAAGAATGTGAATACGGTATTGATTCTTGTAACACTGTTTAACATTCTGGGCGCGTATGCACAGTATTATGTGCCTGGTGTGTTGGTTAAGAGCCTTTGAGTTACAGGGACAGAAAAACTCGCTCAGCAAGGAAAGAACAACAACATCGTTTTGTACGATTTTGGATCACAAACACATAATTGGGAAGGTGAAACCATAATTTAAGAAATGAATGTACTCAGAGGTTACAATTATTTCATTTGAATTCTCTACTTCTGCCCCTGGTTTTGTTCATGATAGCTTTATTCTCAGATGGACTTTCTCTCTCTCTTTATCCAACTAATAGCAAAGATGGCCCGTAGGTAGTTCCAAGCCAATATCATCTTTACAGATCAAGGTCATCCCAGAAATATAAGCGCCCCTGGTTCCCTCCCAAATCCAAAGCCCCTACCAAAAAGGACACTGATTGGCTTGGTTGGAGCATGTGTCCTCCTTTGAACCAATCACAGAATCTTCTCAGTAGCCAGCCTAGGTCATATGCCCAACTTAATGGGAAGAAAGATAGCTCTCTTTATTTTCAGCCCTACTAAAAATCCCAAAAGAAAGGCCTGCAAGACAGATAAGGCTGACAGATATCCATGCCATTGTGAAATGACTTAAATTTTCTACTGCTTTTCTCTACTGAAAATACTGGAAAAGCTTGATGTAGTACACCATTGTATAACTTGTCCTTCATGTGATGAAAATTCATCATCCACACATTAAGCATACTTCTTTTTTTTTAGTGGGACTATACCATTGGAAGTAGAATTACTTGAAAAAAACATAGTCACTGAAATGACATGATAGTTCTCAGTTCTAAAGTGTCATTCAGAATACACTTACGTGATTTTAATTTGAACTGTCATAACAATGAGAACCCAAGATTAAAATGTTCTTAAAGATCCAGAAACCACCCCCCTCCAATTTGTGCAGATGCCATTTGAGGATTAACTCTTTAAAACATGAATAAAAATGGAATACTTTCATTAATGTAGCTTTCTAATGATTTGAGTGTTTTTAATGTGCTGATAAATTTAATATCAAATTGATGTGTTATTGGTATTTAACCTACAATTTATAAAAGCAAATACATATAAAATAAAAACAAACATAAACATACAACTGTATAGCAAGTGCAACACTTATACCCTCAAGAGTTTTCTCTATATATCTCTATATACATCCTCAAATATATATACATACATATATATATACACATACATATATATATACATATATATATATATATATATATATATATATATATAACCATCTCTTTTTAAAGTTTGTTGTAGCCACTTGTCTTAGTTTATTCATTCTGCTGTAATAAAGTACCATAAAGTGGGTGGCTTATAAACAAAGAAATTTATTTCTCAGTTTTGGACGCTTAGAAGTCCAAGATCAATAGTCAGTCACGTGGTGCACACCTGTAATTTCAGCCACTCAGGAGGCTGAGGTGGGCGGGTCGCTTGAACCCAGGAAGCAGTGGTTGCAGTGAGCTGAGATTGTGCCACTGCCCTCAGACCTGGGTGAGAGAGCAAGATCAAGTTGCCAGGAGATTCAGTATCAGGTCAGGGCCTATTTCCTGGTTCATGGTTGGTGCTTTCTTTCTGTGTCCTGACATAGTGGAAGAGTCAAACAAGTTTCCTCTAGCTTATTTTATAATGGCACTAATCCCATTTGTGAGGGCTTTGCCCTCATGACCTAATCACCTTAATAAAAGGCCCTACCACCTCATACCTTCACACTGGAGATTAGAGTTCAACATAGGAATTTTGGGGGAACACAAACATTCAAACCATAGTACCGCTTCAGGATGCGATGGACAGAGATGAAAAAGAAGTTACTGATTTTGCTCAGGTCCCAAAGTCGTGGAACTGGACTCACTTTGTTAATTCAGGAAGTGCTTCTCATGTACCTGACCTTAGTCCACCTCCGCTGGCCAACCTTCCCTCACAGACAAAAAGGGCAGGTGGAATATCATCTCCACAAATCATTGGCAGCTTTACTGCTCTACAAAGACATCGTCTTTAGAGCTGGAGGAATGAGAAAATGGATTAATATGGAGGTTAGTTTAAGATAGAAAACCTTTATTTTCTTAAGAATTTTGACATTTAAGAAAAGACAGCTTCCCCCCGTAAGAACAGATCTGGTGAAATGGTAAAAGATGGAAAACCAGCTATGTAGGAGGTATAAAGACATGAGTCACTTTGTTTTGAAACATCAAGTCTCTACCTAATGTTAGAAGGAGTTTTTTAGAGAAATGGAGGCATAGCTACAAATGAACTAGAAAGAAACTCTATGCATTTGCTTTTTAAAGAAACTGTGACATTGAGGACAGCTTTTACATTTAGGGAAAAAAATTACGTGGGAAAAATTGTCACCAGCAGCACACGAGCTACAGTGAAATGACTGAAAAACACTGAAGTGACAGAGCTCAAGGATATGATGATATCAACATACCCTTGTAGATGAAAAGTGAAATACCAAATCTTGGGGTAAAATCAACTTTGTGAAAGACTTACTTCCACGTAAATGTTTGCACCTTCTCAATGGGCTCGAATTTTGTGGGTGAGTGTTATTAATGGTAATGGGACTTAGGTACATAAATCCTTCTGTGTGTCACTGGGAGATGGGAACTCTTAGTATGCAAAGTCTCTGCTGAAATCAAAGGCAATTTGCATAAGGTCCACATCGGTTGCTTAATGCATAGTGTAGCTGGCATCCAGTGCATGCTGAAGTGTACCGTGAAAACCTCAAACACAAAGTGGCTCTGTGCATTAATGCTGCTTAGGAAAGTGCTGGCTATTAAATACTTCCCCAGTATGAAATATCTTGATATTTATTCTTAAGTAAGATTTTAAAAAATACTTATCATCACACTGCAGTTGATATGCAAATTTGAAAGCAACATTTCAGAAGGAAGCAAAATAATGCCACCAAACTGTTTATAAATGCTTCCATTTAGAAATGGTTTGCATCGTCTATGAGTTAACTCCAGTTCTCTCATACCAGCTAAATAATTATTTCATCAAATGAAATTGAATCTTAGTTTCTCAGTTTTCAGAGAGAAGAAAATTCAAAAGAAGAATCAGAAATTAAATTGAAGTTTAGGCAATGCGTTTTGAGGCGAAAATAATAGTAATATGTGGCTGGTATTTTCAAAGCTTGGCTTTTATTTTATATTTTAAATTTATTTTTACTTTAAAGCTGCAACAGTGTTTTCCAGCAGGTGTCACTGTAGGCAAATATAAAATGACAAATACATGGTTCCCACAGCTTGTGGCCAATGGTTCCTTGAGAAAAAGATTTATATTCAGACTTCTCAATTATGATTTTGTTTCTGGTGTTGTCACTGTTGTTAATATTAGTCTCCTAGCATAATTTTCTGTTCCTATTGATGCATTCACAATACGGTAACACTACTCAGTTGGATGAACAGAAGCAGTAATGTGCACTGTGATGTTCCATCCAGTTTGGGGGTAGAACTTTTGTCATTTATAGAAAAGAATCCAGGAATCTTGAAAAGTCTATCTAGATAATTAAGACATATTTTAATTCTGAAGTCTCTGGTGGATTTCTTTTAATAGTCTTAATTAGAAATTTCTCATTTTTATGGTTTCTATATAAACTTTGTTTAAAAAAAACTCTAAAGTTTTATCAGGAAGGAAAAACTTTAAAAGTATTCAGCAATTACACTTATCATTAGTCTGGGATGGGTATGTGAAAGGGAAGGAAGAACAGTAATAACATTACTGGCTACCCTGAAATTATACTTCAATAGTTGGGTTAGAATTGAATTCACGTTATTCAGCCTGCAAAGAACGTTTCATTAGTTCCCAGAGAAACCATTTCTGAACATATTATCTCAAGGAAATCCAGAGAATCCATTATTTCTCTCACCTCCTTCTTTTTAGTATATATAGCACAGAGATAGGGAAGAAGAATGATAAGGTACTAGCAGGAGAATTTTCCAGGAATTATTTTGCTGATTTCAAAGTTTTCCTGTTTTCTGGTAGCCATAAGCATCTTGGCATAGTGTTCAGAACGCCTAAGGAACTGTTCTGTCTACATATATAGACTTGACTTGGCTGCTGACAATTTGAGATGTGCAGATAGATTTTTAAAAAAATGTATACAAGAGAAAGTGGTTTAAAATACCCTTCTCATTTCATGCCCAATACAAAAGGTCCATATAATTGAGAAAAAAAAAAGTTTTGTCCCCTTAATTCTTAGGAGAAGAAAGTTTTATTTATGCATCCAAGCAGGTAAGCAAAAATACTAATTTCTCCATTTTATAATCAACTCACAAACTCTCAGGGAAATTGCTGGTTCCTGTGACTACAGTTCTGAATCCCAAAATAGGATCCACATCTCCTGACTCACTTCTTTCCCCAGAACACGTCGCCTAAAATAGGGTTGTTTTTTAGAATCCGAAAACATGTTTTCCTTTTAATAATGTCAGCGTTTACCAAGCCCCAGCTCTATATCTGGATTATGCTAAGTACTTTGTGCATGTTTCTCTCAGTTCATTTTCTCCTTGCTCCCCTTTCCTGTGATGTAGGTACTATCATTCCTTTTATATTGACACAGGAACAGATTCAAAGAGAATAACTTGGATGGGATGCTGCAGCCGGGAAGCACAGAGAAGGGGCCAGATTTGCGTCTTTCCAAATCCAAAAGCCTTTTTTCTTAACCTGTATACTCCCACAGCAAAAATGATACATTATTTAGGAAAACAGCTATCCTTTGGAGGTTATACAAAAGAAACCAAGGCACTTTTCCTGTGTTATGTGTGGTTTAGGTTAGAACCAGCCTCATCTTGTTCAAGGTGTTTCAGCTATAGCCTTGTACAGTACCGGCTGTGTTCAGAATAATGCCTGCAATTCCTAATGATGTTTCCCTGATTTCACTTATTAAGCAAAACCATATATCTACACATTTAAGGTAAGATTCTTAACAAAATCAAAGACTCTTCTGGGAAAAGAGAATAACCAGAAACTTTGAGCATTGTAAACCTCACAGCCTGTTGCATTTTAAGAAGGTGTAGTCAATATAGTGAAAGAACCTCAAAGGACTACTACTCATAGTTCAGTTTGCAACATGTTAGAACATTTCCATTTGAGGCTTTCTGGAAAGGCATTTGGACTGTAATGCAATGAAGTGAAGAGTTTACTGTGGATTTAACGTCAGAGAGTTTTGGGTTAAAATCTTTACTCTGTCACTTTCCTGAACCTCAGTTTTCTCATCTACAAAATGGTGACTAATGGAAAAATAACAGCAGCAGTGTATCAGTGGTGTTTGTTAGGTAGTAAGCAAATTCTGAGCGCCACAGGCATGGCTCATTTTATGTTCACAGAGCTCTCTACGTATTGGAAATCCAGTTTTTTGCTTGTTTCATTTTGTTTTTGAAAGGAGGACAGGGACTCTGACAAATTCATCTTTAACATTATAAAGGAAAC
The DNA here is from genome assembly GCF_048565385.1 of Saimiri boliviensis. Taxonomy (NCBI): domain Eukaryota; kingdom Metazoa; phylum Chordata; class Mammalia; order Primates; family Cebidae; genus Saimiri; species Saimiri boliviensis. The sequence continues at coordinate 69,998,023 of NC_133456.1, forward strand.
TAAGAATCTGTCTTAAAACTAGGAGTCTGTGTTAAGGAATTACTGGATATTTGCATTTTACTTTCTCATTTTCCTATCAGTTCATTCATTCTCACTTAATTGGCATGCTTGTCTCACCTATCACGACCAGTTTACTACCTTTTCAGGAACATGTCTTCCCATGTTATTTCCTTTGAAAGCCTCATGGCCTCTCTTCTCCTGGGTCTCAGGCACTGGAGGGTGGGGCTTGCTGCCGGTAGGTGCTCCCTGGACCCAGTACTCCCACATCAGGGTTGGGAGTTAATGCTTCTGGTAGGAATAAAGTTATGTTCAAGCATGCATGTACGCATGTACGCGCACACACACCCACAAAGCTAACAAGTTAAATCATATGTATGAGTTATGACTTATTGTGTCAAAGGTGACATGTGCTCCTTGAAGAATACTGGGAAAATATAGAAAGTATTTAGAGAGAAATCATGTCAGTAACAGAAATAGTAAGTAACAATGTATTCTTGCTTTCTAAATATCCTTAACTTAATCCATGTTATTTTGTATCTTTTTAAAATATGCTTTTTCTTTATACTAAAAAACTACCGTAGATTGACATCAAAAGAAAAAAGACATTTGAAGTCTCCTGTGATTCACAACAGTAGAACATGGCACTCTTACTTGACAAAGGGGAAGCCACCGCAGAAAGTGATTTCAGTCCAAAATGATGTTTCTAGCAATATTTGAATACAACAGTTATCCATCTGTCTCTCCTAGAGCATCCTAGATAAATCAGGAGGCTCTTGCAGCCACTGAAGAGTTATTAAGGGGTAAGCTGACATGGAGGCCATTTGGACCAGAGGAGGTTGTATGCTGGGCAGGGTGGGGGATTCCTACCATCTGGGTCTTGCAGGGTGGTGGTCAGGAGCTGGGATAGTATAGCTACAGCCTGTGTGCTGGAGAACAAAAAGCATGAAACAATAACTCTGTAAGAGTAGTTACCCTTTGAAACATAAGTAGATACAATGAGCTCAAGCTCAATAGAAGAGTTAAGGTAACAAACATGCTTGCTCTCTGGTATTAGGAGGTTTTTAAAGGCTACAGATGTTAAAGCTTTTCTGAAGCCTTGAAACACTTGGGTAAACACAACAAAAAGATGTTGACCTGCACCTGTGGTTATTTGATGCTGAAACCCAAGGTGTGAAGTGTTTAAGGCTTTAACTTCAAAATAAAATGGAAAAATGAAATTAAAGTGGATTAATAATGGCTGAAATTTAATGGTAATACTGAATTTAAATTTCTTTCAGCTTTGCCCTAAGTTACATATGTCTCTTTCTTCTGCATTGTGTATCTCCAATTACTTTTCCACACAGCACACAAAATAATGTTGTAAAGAAGTAAGTCAAGTCCCGTCACTTGCCTGCTTCAGGTTTTTTCCTACATGGCTTCTGGGATGCTGCTGCTTTGACCCTCCTGTCATCATCCTCAGCTCCAGCGACCTTTCTGAACCTCCCTGGGCTGCTCCAGTCTCAGTTCTGCTTCTCCAGCCCCTTCCTCTGGTTAATGCCAGTTCTCAGCTTGGTGTCACTGCATCTTGGGAAAAAATAGACACAAGCCCCCAAAAGGATAGATGCACAGTTTTCACTTAAAAAGAGAACAAGTTTTCCCAGATCGCCAGGCAGTGATCTGTGTAGCCAGGCAAATATTTATGGTAATTTACAAACATATGTATACGTTTACACACACACACACACCACACACACACACACACACACACACACACACACGGGGCGGGGCGAGGAATAGCATTTCCAGGATCACAAAGACCTTTGCTCTTTAGAATGACTTGAAACAGAAACTAGATGAGCATATTTATGAAGCTGAAAGTAGTATTTGTGAGTTGTAGGTAGCCAGCCGAGGTTAGATCAGCAACATGTTTACATGGTGTTAAAATGAGTAGAGGGGATGCCGGTAAGGAAGAAAACGCAGTACGGAGTTTGTAGAGATACTTGCTGCAAGATTTTAATGTGAATCTCGGTAAACAGGACTCCTCTGAGGAAAATGCCTGAGACGATGTCCCATGTATCCGTTTATTTCCTTCAGCCATTTATCTTCCTTCATACAGAGAACAAAACAAAACAAAACAAACCCACAAGAAACTTAAAGCAGCTTTTGACTTCCCCAGAACTGGCTTTAAGCATAAATTATTTTCCTAAAGAAGAAATTAGGAAAGATTGGTATTGGAAACATACGGGTAACCATTTGGAGAGCCCTGTGCTGAAGCAGACCCATCCATCATTCATCCTTCCATCCATCATTGGCCCAAAATGTATTAAATACCAGTTAAATTCCAGGTGCTATGCTAAGGGCTGGGCATTCCAGGACAAATATTCTTTCCCACTGTTGGGGATGAGCTTAAGCTATGCAACAGTCTCATGTTATAAAATAATGATTGGACTGAGAAGGAAGACAAGAAAGAACCCCTTCCCTCTTCCTTGAGTGCTCATTTCCTCACCCTGTCTGTGAAAACAAAAAGTAAGTCTTAATGTGAGAGATTTCCACTGGCTCTAAGCACAACACCCAAAGTAAAGTTAGGGTTCAGTCGCAGTTTATTAAATGAGTGAATGAGTCAACATACAAGTTACTGTGTCCCAAAGGCTTCAGGAATACAAATCTGAGAATATAATGGTGACATTTTCTCCTGTAAAGTCAAAGTGTAATCAATTAAATCACCTTTTCAGAAGGGAGCAGAGGGCAGATGTCAAATTGAGAGCTTCCATGATTAACTGTCTTCCCCACTCAGACCATCTAATCCTTTTCTGCTAAAGGGCACCCAGGGCCACCCCTGTTGGGTGTTCTCCTCAACCTGTCCCATCCCCTGCCACTTGTCACATTTCATCTCAGCCCTCAATCCTCAGCCAGTTTTGTCTGGGTTCTGAACTTTCAAACACCATCCCCGCTCCTGGGCCTTCCCCGTCACACTCCTCTTTCCACATGCATTTACTGGCTAAGAAACACACACTGCAGCAGACTTGAAATTGAGGCCTCCTCAGAATGAGGAATGATGACATGATGTGGGTGAGTCAGGGGACTCCTTTACCTCACAGTATAGGTGAACCCCTTGCTATGCACTTTCCCCCACCCACTCCTTCCCAGAGACCTGTGTCTATAGGAAACAGTCTATAAAACTAAGCATGGCTGAGGTGCAGCTGGAGGATAATAACTTAACCTTTTCTAGGGAAATTAGCCTTTAAAAGTGGGCTCATGGAGAAATAATGCCTCAACGCACTCTTGTGTTAGAATTTGGGGTTTGGTAGCAGGCTGCTGGGGAAGATCTGTTTGAGCTGTGGTTTTCCCTGATGATGATCTTCGATCAAGAACAGGCAAAAGAGAATGCATACCTCAGAGCATGCAGAACACTGACTCCATTTATGCATTTATTCATCACTCTTGCATAGAGGCTCTATTATGTACCATTCTTGTATTAGGCTCACAACAGGGAGGAAAAACAGTTCTACGTCAAAGAGCTCAGAGTCTAGTTGGTCTGTAGACGCACAAGTGGATCAGTATGATGTAGCATTTTAAATGGAATGGTAGAGATGCACATAGAGTATTAGAAGGAAACCTCACCTATGGACAGGGGACATCGGGTTAGGTAGGAGATGGATAAAATGGCAGGTAGGGTCCTGAAACTACCCATGTGTAACCGATGATAGGATCAGAGAGCTTAAGACCCGTCAGATAACTGGGAAAGGCTAGAGTCAGGAAAACACAGTCCATAGCAGGCCATTCAACAGAGATAATTTAATACAGAGAAATTGTTCCAAAGGTACCGGAAGAGTCTAAAGACCAAACAAGGAACAGGAAGGAAACCCAGAAATCAGCAATAGTAGGAAGCTAGTAGGAAGCGGCTCATACCCCTGAAGCTGGAGGGACAAAGGGTAGAGCTAGTGTTTGGAAGCCCAGGAGACAGGACCGCCTGGTAGGAGCAGAACCACAGAGGACACATGGTTACTGCCCAGGATACACCGGAGCAGAGAGACAGCCTGTTCCCTGGCCTGTTTTCTGTCTGCTCGTGAATCACTTTCACTGCCTCCCACTGGCCAAGATGACCAGAGGCCATTTAGCAGGACTGAGATCCCAAGAGCAAGGGGTATGTGGGGATGGATCTGGGGCAAAGAGACATCTTCGTTGTCTGTGTCACCTGTGACAGCCATCATTTCCTCAAAGCTGTCCTGTTTGTTTTGAGTAGAATCAAGTCTGGAACTTGGGTAAGGTGAAAAGTTGTGATTCAAGTAGAATTTACAGGGGCACTGTTAGGTTCCAGGCCACATGCTGGGCTTCTCAAAATATTATCTCATTTAATTCTTCAAATATCTGTATACAGCGGCTTTCTGACTCTTGGTCCAGTTTGTTCTCAAAGCCAAATGATCTGACATTCAAAGAGAGAGAGAAATAAACAAGAGAAAAATACGTTGATTTTTTTTTTTTAATAGAAAAATCTTTAGGTGATGGCTAAGAAATCTGGTGGTATGGTTCAGTATCTATTCCAACTTCATTCTGCATTAGCCTTCTAATAGGATAGGCCTAAGGATGCTAAGTAGATTCCAACGTGTGGCTGAGAATCCCTGGGGCCTGCACATGCTGTCTTCACAGTGGTATTCTGCTACTTTTCATATGTATGCCATTTGCTAATGGGAAAAAATACACATTTATTTAAAATCATGAGGAAATTCAGAGTAGCTTTTTGTAATTTTGCACATTTTCAATTAATGGATAAAATCTATATGATCGCTGTCATGTGGTGATCTGATGAATTTTGAGAGTTGAAAAAGGACCCTTCATACTTGGAACAGTATAAAAATCATACTGTGAAACTATTACCATGAGAAAGTGGGATATTACAGGAAGAGCTAGACCAATTAATGACAACTAGCATTTGTTAAGTGTTCTGGTGCTATGCGTGTGTTAAATCATTAATTCTCACATCAACCCTGCAGATGAGCCATATTATTATTGAGTCCTATTTTACAGATGAGGAAACAGAGGCACAGAATTAAGTGTGGCCTAAGGTCTTTGAACTTGTGGTAAGTGGTAGAACCAGGATTTGAACCTAGTCACTTTGCTTCTAAGCTTCACATTTTTAACCACTGCTTATTCTCCTTCCAATTTTTCTAAGTCTCCTGTCCTATGTGTTAAATCACATCAAGCTAAAAAAGAAAATTGACAGAAGGGTATAAGGAAGATGATTACAGACCCATAAAATCCATTGGCATTCAACTATTCATATGAATTTACAGGAATTTTACCATATTTTAAAATACCATTTTAATTTTGGTATCTTTAGATGATAAATAAAATGTACATATATATTTCCTCTCACTTTCAAACTCAATAATTACGTAATTTTCTTCACCTTAGTAGAGCAAACTGTTAATAAATTGAGTGGTTAGTGCTTAAAGACTGTTAAAAACCACTTCAAATAACATGCCAATCTCATCTTCACAGTAACACCAGGTTGTTAATTAGCTGAGCTACCCAAATACAGAGATGATAGTTAAAATGGTTTTGAGTGGGAGGCGACAGTGATGCCCTGCCTGTTTCACAACATGCTCTATGCTGTGCACTTCAACACCCATTCTTTAAAATAAACATTTCCTACACTATTTCTCACTGTTTTCTTATGAGTGAGATCCCACTGAAAAATAAAGTTCTTGCTAATTAAATACATCCGTAAACAATGGATCTTCTATCAGCAGGAAATATGTAAGAATGAAGCGTTCAAGGAAGGGAATTTTTCTCCACTTGAGTACACAAGAGGAAAATGTCATTCCCGTTGAACCTTTTGGAAATGCCAGTTTTAGAAAACTTTAAAATGGTTGAATGCTTAAAAATAGTTTTTATTTGGAAAAAAAAAAACAACCACTTTCGTGTTGCAGTAGCAGCAACCCTTGTATAGAGATCTCTAGTCTTAATGTCACTGCTTTTTTCTAGAGAAACATCATTTTGCTGGGGTACGGCAGGGAGTGGGGGCAGAGACTCATGGTCTTTATTGTTTCTTCATTTCCAGTGGCAGTGCCTTTCATCAGGGCTATGCCTTCAACAGCTATATCATGTTGATTTCATTCTATAGCCAAACAGCATTTGTTTGACAAACACTTCTTGAGTGTTTTCAGTGGTCCAGGCCTTGGGCAAATCTGGGTATATTTTTATTACTAGGAAGTGGGTCCTGGCCTGAAGGAGCTACCAGTCAAGGAGAGAAGTCTGATATGTAAATGGAAAATTACAACCAATGTGTTAATCATTTGTAAGAGACATCCTACATAGAGAGCTGTGGGAAAGAGGCAAAGACCATGATCTACACCTTCGCTGGGGAAGGAATGGGAGATTGCAGGGTGCAGTTGGCCAGGAGAAGTTTTGCAAAGGTTGAGCCTCTGGAATGATAGGGAGAGTCTGTCAGAGGCATGGGGAAGAGCACGTCAGTGGAAAGGAAAGGCATAAAGTCCAATGGGGGTTCTGAAGAATTGGGCAGGCTTGAATTTGAGTTATAGACCAGTGACTCCTGTACCATGCAATCTGAGCAAACTCCTTATCCTCACGGAATACAACGGGGAAAGTCATCCACATTGTGCAGCATTGTAGGGAGAATTAAAAATTATGCATCTCATCACAACCAGTTACAGATTTCTTTGTTCCTTCTCCACTCCCACTGCTTCACTTGACTAGCCTAAAAAAAAAAAAAAAAAAAAAAAATCATGCATCTCATTTGTCTGGCCCTGTGCTATAAGCACGGACCTTCTCAAGGGGCTCCTCCTCTTCATCCGGGTCATTCCTGTAACAGCTTCAGTGTTGCCACCTGGCCACTATTTTTAAAGCTGCCTTTCACCACAGCGCATTCTTTGTTTGGTTACATAATCATGGCCAGTTTCCTCCCCTAAAATGCAAGTTCCATGAGGGCAGGATTTGTCTTGTTAACAGCGGTATCTTCAGCACCTGAGCAGTGCCTGGCACATAGTAGGTGCTTAATAAATATTATTATTGTTACTAATGTTATAACGGTGTGAAAAGACAAGGTGATTCATAGAAATTATGTGGCTGTACTTTGGATTCATTGGAGGAGATGAAGCTGCAGAGGCACAGTCAAGACTGTAAGGAGCTGAAGGCCTGAATTCCATCTGGCAGGAGTTTCAGTGGGTTTTGAATAAGAAGCAAAATCCATCTAGGCATTATGAGCAGAAAGTTAGCAGATTCTTGGTACTGTTATGTAAGGGATGCTAAAGGCTCACCTATTCTGACTTTGAGGAAATTCTCTTTCTAATTTGTCTCCTGTATTGCTTTATCTCAGGGCATTGAAGTCTGTATTTGGGAGTCACACAAACATTCTATTCCAGCCAAACATTACTGACTCTCTTCATTAAGAAAGAAGAAAATTATCTAGGTTAGCAGATCCTTTTAAAGTTAATTGTTTCATGTAGGATCAAAGAGTACTGGAGCTGGACTCACCTTAATTTTATGGAGAAGGGATGGAGGTCCTTACAGATGGTTATGGAACCCCTGACTCTCCAGTCTTTGTTTCTTCCACTGTGCTCCACTGTCTTTCCTTCATGGAAATGTTCTGTTTGCCCATCTGTCTCACTGTGGACCTTCCAATAGGGCTGTCATTCAAAAACCTATTGCTCTGGATCAGGCGTCCCCACACTTTTTACACAGGGGGCCAGTTCACTGTCCCTCAGACCGTTGGAGGGCCGTCACATACTGTGCTCCTCTCACTGACCACCAATGAAAGAGGTGCCCCTTCCTGAAGTGCGGCGGGGGGCTGGATAAATGGCCTCAGGGGGCTGCATGCGGCCCGCGGGCCGTAGTTTGGGGATGCCTACTTTAGATACAGTGATTTTTTTCAGGGATGGGCACTTGACCCAAGCAGTCATCCTGGAGTGGATCCATGGGTACCCGTAGAATTACCAACATGTTTCAGGTTAAATGCTATGAATTAAATGAATGAGTTTAACAGGCCGTACTTAATGTTTTGCCAAATGGAATTGCAACACAGCAATTCACTTGGTGGGAGTTTTCCAACTTTATGATAAAATACCTTCCTGAAAACCTGGGACATATAGAACAGAAAGCATGAGTTATTTACTTATTTGCTAGATGATGTTAAGTAGCAGAAAGGATGGTAAAGGCACTAATATAGTAAAATATGTGTGTTTGGCAATGCTAAATGAATGTGGTCAAGAAATAACACCCTGCCTTTTCAGGTTTATCTCAACAAGGTTTATAATCAATGTTTCCTATGGCTGCCAAAAAGTTTTACACTTATATTAAAAAGATAAAATATTACTTTGTCTAAGCAATTTTGCCTAAAATTGTGACTCAAAGTGCTTTGAGAACTTGAGTATTTTACCTTTATAAACATTTGGGGGAACTTCTTTATTAACATCTAGTTAAATCTCACACCATAACTGTATGTTTATTCTATGTAGAGAATATGAGCATTTCATAAGCATTTTCTGCCATGCTTTTCTTTTCCATTGGTTGCTATAGTACGTATTAGAATTCAGATGGTTCACTTTTTCTTCTTGAGCCGAATGGTCCATTTTTCCATGGTGAAGTGAGTTTTTTACACATGACTCCAGTGCCTTGCCAAAGGTTCTGTGGCAGGTGCTGCATCTATAAAGACAATTAAGATGCCATGTTTGCCTTCATGTGGTTCACAGTATAGTGACCAAAGTAGTTCACAGTCCATTAACCAAGTTGTTAGTGCAGAGATCCTGTATCTGTGGAGACAGGCACCACATATCTACCCAAGGAATACTTATTCACCATATGAATTCAAATAAATACAGAGTCTACTAATAACTAGGAGAGTATTGGGAAATTTGGTGCACCCCTCACCTTTTCTGTCTTCTGAGGTGCTCATCAGTGGAGTATGTACATGAAGATCCATAGTCACACCAGAAATGAACTTCATTGTTAGAGGCAGAGGCCCTATAACTTTCCAAACACAATGTTTCAAGTAAATTTTGTCCTAAAAGCTGAGTTAGGTTTGAGACTGAACTTGGGTTTCCTTCCCATCAAATGGGAAGAGCCAGGCTCACAAAAATCCTGATTGACTTGTCAGTATCTGGTGAAGAGATAAAAGGCTGCCCTACACTGTTGTTTTTCATGTAGAGACCTAAGAAGCACAGTCAGCCAGGCGGGTGGCTCACGCCTGTCATCCCAACACTTTGGGAGGCTGAGGTAAGTGTGTCACAAGCTCAGGAGTTCAAGGCCAGCCTGATCAACATAGTGAAACCCCATCTCTACCAAAAATACAAAACTTAGCTGGGTGTGGTGGTGGTAACCTGTAATCCCAGCTACTCAGGAGGCTGAGGCAGGAGAATCACATAAACCTGGGAGGTGGAGGTTACAGTGAACTGAGATGGTGTCATTGCACTCCAGCCTGTGCAAGAGAGTGAGACTCTGTCTCAAAAAAAAAAAAAAAAAAAAAAAAAAAAAAAAAAAAAAGGCACAATCACGCTGTCCAGGCACAATCACGCTGTCCATACCCAGATGGGGAAAATTTAAAAAAGGGACAGGTACACACGTGATACCTGAGCCCAGCAACCCAAACCACAAGGAAAATATGTTCTGATCAATGTTGCATTTACAACCTTGATAGCTACCCCAAAGTTAGGTCTTATAGACCTTAGGGTCTATGATAGTCATGACTTTTACACCTTTGATTTTTTTTCTTCTTTAATATAATATGGCTCAGAATAAACCATGTTGAAAATCCATCCTTTACAAGCAATTGCAGATAGCACAAGATGGAGGAACCAGGAATGTTTTCTATAAAAACTCCTGAAAAAGAAAGAAAGGGATCCCCTCCTCCTTTGTGGGTTGAGACTCAAACGTGAGATGAGGGAAAACGATGCAGCATTCAGGGCATTCAGGGTAGACTGAGTCCCAGCAAGGGTCCGGAGGTAGAAGAGAGCAAATCACGTTTATTGTGTGTCTGAAACTTTAAAGTTCAAGAGCTGAGCAAAGATAGAGACAAGAAGCTAGAAATAAAGCTGGAGTGCTGATACAGAATATCACAACGGAATGGTTAAGGAAACCCATTATTCCCATACTCCCTAAATTTAGCTTTTATCCTGAAAGCTGTGGCCTGTCCTTGAAAAGCAAAAGAGTGACAGGATTAGGTTGGAATTTTAGCAAAAGCACTTCAGTGTGAAGTGGAGAAAGATTAGAAGGGACTTGTTATGGGTTGAATTATGTTCCCTTTTAAAAGCGATGGTTGAATTCCTAATCTCCAGTACCTCAGTTTGGAAATAGGGTCACTGCAGATGTAATTTTTTTTAAATTGCATTTTAGGTTTTGGGGTACATGTGAAGAACATGCAAGATTGTTGCATAGGTACACACATGGCAGTGTGGTTTGCTGCCTTCCGTCCCCTCACCTGTATCTGTCATTTCTCCCCATGCTATCTCTTCCCACCTCCCCGCCCCCCATCCCTCCCCCATTTCCCCCTAACAGACCCCAGTGTGTAGTGCTCCCCTCCCTGTGTCCATGTGTTCTCATTGTTCAAAACCCGCCTATGAGTGAGGATATGCGGTGTTTGATTTTCTGCTCTTGTGTCAGTTTGCTGAGAATGATGGTTTCCAGGTTCATCCATGTCCCTACAAAGGACGTGAAGTCATTGTTTTTGATGGCTGCATAATATTCCATGGTGTATATGTACCACATTTTCCCTATCCAGTCTATCATCTTTGGGCATTTGGGTTGGTTCCAGGTCTTTGCTATTGTAAACAGTGCCGCAATGAACATTCCTGTGCACGTGTCCTTATAGTAGAATGATTTATAATCCTTTGGATATATACCCAGTAATGGGATTGCTGGGTCAAATTGGATTTCTATTTTTAGGTCCTTGAGGAATCGCCACACTGTCTTCCACAATGGTTGAGTTAATTTACATTCCCACCAACAGTGTAATAGTGTTCCTATTTCTCCACATCCTCTCCAGCATCTGTTGTTTCCAGATTTTTTAATGATCGCCATTCTAACTGGTGTGAGATGGTATCTCAATGTGGTTTTGATTTGCATTTCTCTAATGACCAGTGATGATGAGCATTTTGTCATATGTTTGTTGGCCTCCTGTATGTCTTCTTTTGTAAAGTATCTGTTCATATCCTTTGTCCATTTTTGAATGGGCTTGTTTGTTTTTTTCTTGTAGATCTGTTTTAGTTCTTTGTAAATTCTGGATATCAGCCCCTTGTCAGATGGGTAGACTGCAAAAATTTTTTCCCATTCTGTTGTTGCCGATTCACTCTACTGACTGTTTCTTTTGCCGTGCAGAAGCTGTGGAGTTTGATTAGGTCCCATTTGTCTATTTTGGCTTTCGTTGCCATTGCTTTTGGCGTTTTGGTCATGAAGTCCTTGCCTACGCCTATATCCTGAATGGTTTTGCCTAGATTTTCTTCTAGGGTTTTTATGGTGTTAGGTCTGATGTTTAAGTCTATAATCCATCTGGAGTTAATTTTGGTGTAAGGTGTCAGGAAGGGGTCCTGTTTCTGCTTTCTGCACATGGCTAGCAAGTTATCCCAACACCATTTATTAAACAGGGAACCCTTTCCCCATTGCTTGTTTTTGTTAGGTTTGTCGAAGATCAGATGGTTGTGGGTATGTTGTATTTCCTCTGAGGCCTCTGTTCTGTTCCATTGGTCTATAGCTCTGTTTTGGTACCAGTACCACGTTGTTTTGATTACTGTAGCCTTGTAGTATAGTTTGAAGTCCGGTAGTGTGATGCCTCCTGCTTTGTTCCTTTTGCTTAGAATTGACTTGGCTATGCGGGCTCTCTTTTGGTTCCATATGAAGTTTAAGGTGTTTTTTTCCAGTTCTGTGAAGAAGGTCATTGGTAACTTGATGGGAATAGCATTGAATCTGTAAATTACTTTGGGCAGTATGGCCATTTTAACGATGTTGATTCTTCCTAACCATGAACATGGAATGTTTCTCCATCTGTTTGTGTCCTCTCTTATTTCGTTGAGCAATGGCTTGTAGTTCTCCTTGAAGAGGTCCTTTACGTTCCTTGTTAGTTGTATTCCTAGGTATTTTATTGTCTTTGTAGCAATTGTGAATGGCAGTTCGTTCTTGATTTGGCTCTCTTGAAGTGTATTACTGGTGTATAGGAATGCTTGTGATTTTTGCACGTTGATTTTGTATCCTGAGACTTTGCTGAAGTTGTTTATCAGTTTCAGGAGACTTTGGGCTGAGATGATGGGGTCTTCCAGATATACAATCATGTCATCTGCAAATAGAGACAATTTGATTTCCTCCTTTCCAATTTGGATACCCTTTATTTCTTTTTCTTGCCTGATTGCTCTGGCTAGAACTTCCAGTACTATATTGAATAGGAGTGGTGAGAGAGGGCATCCTTGTCTAGTGCCAGATTTCAAAGGGAATGCTTCCAGTTTTTGCCCATTCAGTATGATATTGGCTGTTGGTTTGTTGTAAATAGCTTTTATTGTTTTGAGATACGTTCTGTCAATACCTAGTTTATTGAGGGTTTTTAGCATAAAGGGCTGTTGAATTTTGTCAAAAGCCTTCTCTGCATCAATTGAGATAATCATGTGGTTTTTGTCTTTGGTTCTGTTTATGTGGTGAATTACATTTATGGACTTGTGTATGTTGAACCAGCCTTGCATCCCAGGGATGAATCCTACTTGATCATGGTGGATGAGCTTTTTGATATGCTGCTGCAGTCGGTTTGCCAGTATTTTATTGAAGATTTTTGCATCTATGTTCATCATGGATATTGGCCTGAAATTTTCTTTTCTTGTTGAGTCTCTGCCGGGTTTTGGTATCAGGATGATGTTTGTCACATAAAATGATTTGGGAAGGATTCCCTTTTTTTGGATTGTCTGGAATAGTTTCAGAAGGAATGGTATCATCTCCTCTTTGTATGTCTGGTAGAATTCGGCTGTGAACCCATCTGGACCTGGGCTTTTTTTGGGTGGTAGGCTCTTTATTGCTGCCTCGACTTCAGACCATGTTATTGGTCTATACAGGGTTTCGGCTTCTTCCAGGTTTAGGCTTGGGAGGATGCAGCTGTCCAGGAATTTATCCATTTCTTCCAGGTTTACTAGTTTATATGCATAGAGTTGTTTGTAATAATCTCTGATGATGGTTTGGATTTCTGTGGAATCTGTGGTGATATCCCCTTTATCGTTTTTTGTTGCATCAATTTGGTTATTCTCTCTTTTCTTTTTTATTAATCTGGCTAGTGGTCTGTCTATTTTGTTGATCTTTTCGAAAAACCAGCTCCTGGATTTACTGATTTTTTTGAAGAGTTTTTTTGTGTCTCTGTTTCCTTCAGATCCGCTCTGATCTTAGTTATTTCCTGTCTTCTGCTAGGTTTTGAGTTTTTTTGATCTTGCTCCTCTAGCTCTTTCAATTTTGATGATAGGGTGTCGATTTTAGATCTCTTCTTTCTTCTCATGTGGGCACTCATTGCTATATATTTTCCTCTAGAGACTGCTTTAAATGTGTCCCAGAGATTGTGGTATGTTGTGTCTTCGTTCTCATTGGTTTCGAAGAACATCTTTATTTCTGCCTTAATTTCATTGTTTATCCAGTCAACATTCAAGAGCAAGTTGTTCAGTTTCCATGAAGCTGTGCGGTTCTGAGTTAGTTTCTGCATTCTGAGTTCTAACTCGATTGCACTGTGGTCTGAAAGACTGTTTGCTATGATTTCTGTTCTTTTGCATTTGCTGAGGAGTGATTTATTGCCAATTATGTGGTCAATTTTAGAGTAGGTGTGATGTGGTGCTGAGAAGAATGTATATTCTGTGGATTTGGGATGGAGAGTACTGTAAATGTCTATTAGGTTTGCTTGTTCCAGGTCTGAGTTCAGGTCCTGGATATCCTTGTTGATTTTCTGTCTGGTTGATCTGTCTAATATTGACAATGGGGTGTTAAAGTCTCCCACTATTATTATGTGGGAGTCTAAGTCTCTTTGTAAGTCATTAAGAACTTGTCTTATGTATCTGGGTGCTCCTGTATTGGGTACATATGTATTTAGGATCGTTAGCTCTTCTTGTTGCAGTGATCCTTTTACCATTATGTAATGTCCTTCTTTGTCTCTTTTGATCTTTGTTGCTTTAAAGTCTATTTTATCAGAGATGAGAATTGCAACTCCTGCTCTTTTTTTGCTCTCCATTTGCTTGGTAGATCTTCTTCCATCCCTTTATTTTGAGCCTTTGTGTATCCTTGCATGTAAGATGGGTTTCCTGGATACAGCACACTGATGGGTTTTGGCTTTTTATCCAATTTGCCAGTCTGTGTCTTTTGATTGGGGCATTTAGTCCATTGACATTTAGGGATAGTATTGTTATGTGTGAATTTGATACTGTCATTTTGATGTTACCTGGCTGTTTTGTTGGTTAGTTGATGCAGATTCTTGATTGTGTTGATACTCTTTTACCATTTGGTGTGTTTTTGGAGTGGCTGGTACTGGTTGTTCCTTTACATGTGTAGAGCCTCTTTCAGGAGTTCTTGTAGAGCAGGTTTGGTGGTGATGAAATCTCTGAGTGCTTGCTTGTTCACAAAGGATTTTATTTTTCCTTCACTTATGAAGCTTAGTTTGGCTGGATAGGAGATTCTGGGTTGAAAGTTCTTTTCTTTAAGGATGTTGAATATTGGCCCCCAATCTCTTCTGGCTTGTAGAGTTTCTGCTGTGAGTCTAATGGGCTTCCCTTTGTGGGTAACCCGACCTTTCTCTCTGGCTGCCCTTAGCATTTTCTCTTTCATTTCAACCCTGGTGAATCTGACGATGATGTGCCTTGGGGTTGCTCTTCTTGAGGAATATCTCTGTGGTGTTCTCTGTATTTCCTGGATTTGAATATTGGTCTGCCTTGCTAGGTTGGGGAAGTTTTCCTGGATAATATCCTGAAGAGTATTTTCCAGCTTGGATTCATTCTCTTCGTCACATCAGGTACACCTATCAGACGTAGATTAGGTCTTTTCACATAGTCCCACATTTCTTGAAGATTTTGTTCATTCCTTTTTGCGCTTTTTTCTCTGTTCTTGCCTTCTCTTTTTATTTCATTGAGTTGATCTTCGACCTCTGATATCCTTTCTTCTGCTTGGTCAATTTGGCTGTTGAAGCTTGTGCATGCTTCACGAAGTTCTCGTGTTGCGTTTTTCAGCTCCATGAATTCACTTATGTTCCTCTCTATGCTGGCCATTCTCGTTAGCAATTCGTCCAATCTTTTTTCAAGGTTCCTAGTTTCTTTGTGTTGGGTTAGAACATGTTCTTTTAGCTCACTGTAGTTTCTTACTACCCACCTTCTGAAGTCTGATTCTGTCATTTCATCACCCTCCTTCTCCATCTGGTCTGGTTCCCTTGCTGGTGAGGAGTTGTGATCCCTTTTAGGAGGAGAGATGTTCTGGTTTCGGGAGTTTTCATCCTTTTTGTGCTGGGTTCTTCCCATTTTTGTGGGTTTATCCACCTGTTGTCTTTGTAGTTACTGTCTTTCAGATTGGGTCTCTGAGTGAGCTTCTAGTTTATGGATGCTGAAGTTACTTTTTTTTTTTTTTTTTTTTTAAGCTTTCCTTCTAACAGTCTGGCCCCTCTGCTGTAGGACTGCTGAGGTCCTCTCCGGGCCCTGCTTGCCTGGGGATCACCTGCAGCAGCTGCAGAACAGTAAGGGTTGCTACCAGTTTCCTCTTCCGCTATCTTTGTCCCAGAAGGATGCTCGCCTACTGTCATTCCGTTCTCTCCTTTATGAGGTGCGTCTTTGGATCTATGGGGGTCAGGGAGCTACTTGAGGAGACAGTTTATCTTTTACTGGGGCTTGAGTCCTGATTTTTGAGCTCCGTTGTTCATTCAGAGCTGCTGGGCAGGTACGTTTAGGTCTGCTGCAGCTGAACTCATAAAGCACTTTTTGTTCCCAGGTGCTCTGTCCCAGGGAGTTGGAGCTTTATTAGTTTCCGTTGCACTACTGTCTTTTTTGATTTTTCTTTCAGGTCTGACCCGCCCAGCTAGCAGCACGCCTAGCCACTGCCTGCCCGCAGAAGCTTTGCTGAGCTGCTGTGGGCTCTGCCCAGCTGCCCTGTGCTCTTCCCTGCAGTCCTGTTTATATGGGCATAGTTAGAACTGTCTCTGCAATGGTGGCCCCGCCTCTGTTATGGTGGACTCTCTCTGTTGTGGCAGGTTGTCTCGGCAACAGTGCGTTTCCTCGGCGGCGGCGGCCTGCCTCCGTAGTGGTGGAGAGTCTCAGTAATGGCGGACACCCCTCCCCCACCGAGCCAGACAGTCCCGTGTTCAGCTGTGCTTGGTTTGAAGGGCTCAACCCAGAGGGTTTCCAATTACTGTTTTTGTTTTTGTTGTTTTTGGGGGTGGAGGGGTGGGACCAACCGAGCCTGATCACCTGGCTCCCTGACTCAAGAGTCTTTTCTTTTAAGTTGAACGACCCCGCGTTCCAATTGCTTGTTGAAAAGGCGCCGGGATCTCCCGTGCTGCGACTCAGAGTTGGCTCAAACAGCGGCGCCGACTCCTGGCAGATTTTTTGCCTAGGAATCTCCTGGTCTGGCTCGCTATTTCAGATGAATGGGCAACTCTGCCATCTCAGGGCTCTGATCGCCAGCTAAGACGGCTCCCAGACCAGTGGCTTTTGTATGGAGAACCGCAGCAACAGGGTGTGGTCACAGCAGCCGCGCAGGCCAAATCAGTCCCACGGGGGCCAAACAGCCGCACCGGCCGGGACTGCAGCACTGGTGACCCCTCTGCCTGGGTATCTCCTGGTCTGTGGGCAATAAAAATTCATCTGGAAATGCGGCGTCCACTCACCCTCTGCACTTTCACTGGGAACTGAAGTCCTGAGCTGTTCTTAGGCGGCCATCTTCCCAGCATTCCTGCAGATGTAATTTATGAGTTTTTACTGAAGTATGGTGGTCCCCTAAGCCAATATGGCTGGTGTCCTTATTTTTTAAAAAGTGACTTGTTCACAGAGATAGACACACATAAAGGGAAGATGATGTGAAGAGACACAGGGAGAAGACAGCCATCTACAAGTCCAGGGGAGGGGCCTGGATTCTTCGTCAGAGCCATCAGGAACAACTGATCCTGTTGACCTATTTTTTTTTTTTTTTTTTTTTTTTTTTTTTTTTTTTTTTTTTTGAGACAGAGTTTCACTCTTGTTGCCAGGCTGTAGTGCAATGGCATGATCTTGGCTCACTACA
This sequence comes from Saimiri boliviensis, assembly GCF_048565385.1. NCBI lineage: Eukaryota > Metazoa > Chordata > Mammalia > Primates > Cebidae > Saimiri > Saimiri boliviensis. The sequence continues at coordinate 70,015,216 of NC_133456.1, forward strand.
ACCTCTGCCTTCCAGGTTCAAGTGATTCTCCTTAGCTTCTTGAGTAGCTGGGATTACAGGCATGCACCACCATGCCTGACTAGTTTTTATTTTTAGTGGAGATGGGGGTTTCTCTACATTGGCTAGGCTGGTCTCGAACTCTCCACCTCAGGTTATCCCCTTGCCTCGGCCTCCCAAAGTGTTGGGATTACAGGCATGAGCCACCACAGCGCCCCTGTTGATCTATTAATCTTGAACTTCTGACCGACAGAACTGTGAGACAATACATTTCTGTTGTTTACGCCATCCAGTTTGTGGCATTTTGTTAAGCAGCCTGGGAAAGTAACACAGAATCCAAGATTGAAGATTGAATAAGAGGACTGACAAACACCTGAATTAAGATGCAATGAAGAGAACGTTCTTGAAAGATATTTAAGAAGTAGAATGGTTAGAATTTGGTGATTAATCAGTTGTGTGTAGTTAACATAGTGAGTAAGATAGACCGATATTTCAGTCCTGGGTCTGTGACTGCTTAATGATGTCAACTTAAACCATTCATTTTCTGTGTGCTTCAGTTTTTTCATCTCTAGAATAGGGTGCATAATATTTCTCTGATGGTTAATTTTATGTGTTAACTTGGCTGAGCTAAGGGATGCCCGGATAGGTAGCAAAACATTTCTAGGTGTGTCTGCGAGGGTGTTTCCAGAAGAGATTAGCATGTGAATCAGTAGACTGAGTACAGAAGATCACCCTCACCTATGTGAGTGGGCATCATCCAATCTGTTGAGGACCCAGATAGAACAAAAGGCTGAGGAAGGACAAATTCCCTCTCACTGTTCACCTTATCCTGCCCTCGTACATCAGAGTTCTTGGTTTTACAGCCTTCAGATGCTGAGACTTCCCTCAGTGACTTCCCTGGTTCTCAGGTGTTTGGGTTCAGACTGTATTGTACCATCAGTTTTCCAGCTTGCATAATCATGTCAATGAATTTTCATAGTAATATCTGTCTTTCTTATATAGCTAGATGTAGATATATACTGGCTCTGTTTCTCTGGAGAACACTAATACAGTTTGCATCTCATGGAGTTGTGCCAGACAAGAGAGTGAATGTTAAAATCTTACTGCACTGGCATAATAAATACTTCACATGTTAATATTGGGAAATAGAATAAATAATCAATAATTTTTTTAAAGTTTATTTCAATAGTTTTGGGGAACAGGTAGTTTTCAATCACATGGAAAACTTATTTAGTGGTGATTTCTGAGATTTTGGTGTACCTGTTACCCAAGCAGTGTACACTGTGCCCAGTGTGTAGTCTTTTATCCCTCACCTCTCTCCCACCCTTCTCCCCAAGTCCCAAAAGTCCATTGTATCCTCCTTATGCCTTTGCATCCTTATAGTTTAGCTCCCACTTATAAGTAAGAACATACAATATTTGGTTTTCCATTCCTGAGTCACTTCACGTAGAATAATGGTCTCCAGCTCTGTCCAGGTTGCTGCAAATGCCATTATTTCATTACTTTTTATGGCTGAGTAGTATTCCATAGTGTATATATACCACATTTTCTTTATCCACTCAGTTGATGGGCATTTAGCTTGGATCCATATTTTTGCAATTACAAATTGTGCTACTATAAAAAAAAACATGCATGTGCAAGTGTCTTTGTAATATAATGACTTCTTTTCCTTTGGGTAGATACCCAGTAGGGGGATTGCTGGATTGAATGGTAGTTTTACTTTCAGTTCTTTAAGGAATCTTCATATTGTTTTCCACAGTGGTTGTACTAATTTATATTCCCACCAGCAGTGCAGAAGTGTTTCCTTTTCACCACATCCGTCCCAACATCTCTTATTTTTTATTTTTAAATTGTGGCCATTCTTGCAGGATTAAGGTGGTGTCTCATTGTGGTTACAATTTGCACTTCTCTGATAGTGATGTTAAGCATCCTTTTATATGATTGTTGGCCATTTGTATAACGTTTTTTGAGAACTATCTATTCATGTCCTTAGCCCACTTTTTGGTGTGGTTGTTTTTTTTTCTTGCTGTTTTGTTTGAGTTTCTTGTAGATTCTGGATATTAGTCTTTTGTTGGATGCATAGTTTGTGAATATTTTCTCTTACTCTGTGGGTTGTCTGTATACTCTGCTGATTATTTCTTTTGCTTTGCAGAAGGCTTTTAGTTGAATTAGGTCCCATCTAGTTATTTTTGTTTTTGTTGCATTTGCTTTCGGGTTCTTAGCCATGAATTCTTTGCCTAAGCCAATGTCTAGAAGAGTTTTTCCAATGTTGTCTTCTAGATTTTTAGAATTTTTATGGTTTCAGGCCTTAGATTTAAGTCTTTGATCTATCTTGAGTTGGTTTTTGTATAAGGTTAGAGATAAGGATCCAGTTTCATTTTTCTGCATGTAACTTGCCAGTAATCCCAGCACCATTTGTTGAATAGGGTGTCCTTTCCCTGCTTTTTGTTTTTGCATGCTTTGTTGAAGATTAGTTGGCTGTAAGTATTGGCTTTATTTCTGCATTCTCAATTCTGTTCCATGCCTATGTTTATATCAGTACCATCCCGTTTTGGTAACTATAGTCTTTTGTATAGCTTGAAGTCAGGTAATACAAAGCCTCCAGATTTATTCTTTTGCTTAGTATTGCTTTAGCTATGTGGGCTCTTTTTTGGCTTTGTAGGAATTTTAGGATTGGTTTTTCTAGTTCTGTGAAGAATGATGGTGGTATTTTCATGGGAATTGCCCTAAATTTGTAGATTGTTTTTGGTGGTATGGTCATTTTTACAATATTTATTCTACCCGTTCATGAGCGTGAGATGTGTTTCCAATTGTTTGTGTCATCTGTGATTTCTTTCAGCAGTGTTTTGTAATTTTCCTTGTATAGATCTTTCGCCTACTGGGTTAAGTATATTCCTAGGTATTTTATATTTTTGCAACTGCTGTAAAAGGGATTGAGCTCTTTATTTCATTGTCAGCTTGGTCATTGGTGTATAGCAGTGTTACTGATTTGTGTACATTGATTTTGTATCCTGAAACTTTACTGAATTCATTATCAGACCTAGGAGGTTTTTGGATGAGTCTTCAGGGTTTTCTAGGTGTATAGCCATCATTAGTGAACAGTGAAGTTTGAGTTTCTGTTTTCCAATTCGGATGCCCTTTGTTTCTTTCTCTTGTCTAATTGTTTTGGCTAGGACTTCCAGTACTATGTTGAATACAAGTGACTCCTTTCGCCATGAGAACTGAAATAAGACAAGGGTGCCCATCTTCCCACTTCTCCCCATTCAGTGTGATATTCGCTGTGGGTTTGTCATATATGGCTTTTATTACTTTGAAGTATGTCCCGTCAATGCCAGTTTTGCTGAGGGTTTTAATTATAAAGGGATGCTAGGTTTTGTCAAATGCTTTTTCTGCATTTATTGAGATGATTATATGATTTTTGTTTTTAAATTTCTTTATGTGATGTATAATATTTATTGAATTGCATGTTAAACCATTGCTGGTATGAAACCCACTTGATCATGATGTATTATCTTCTCTATACATTTTTGTTGAGGATTTTTGCTTCTATGTTTAGCAGAGATATTGGTCTGTAGTTTTCTTTTTTGTTTTTTCACGGTTTTGGTATTAGAGTGATATTGGCTTCATAGAATGATTTGGGGAGGATTCCCTCTTTCTCTGTCTTTTGGAATAGTATCAGTAGGATTGGTACCAATTCTTCTTTAAGGTTGCATAAAATTCAGCTGTGAATCCATCTGTCCCTGGACATTTTTTTTTGTTGGCAGTTTTTAAAAATTACTGTTTCAATGTTGCTACTTGTTACTGGTCTGATCAGCGTTTTCTATTTCTTCCTGATTTAATCCAGAAGGGTTGTACATTTCCAAGAATTTAACCATCTCCTCTAGATTTTCTATATTGGGCATGTAAAGGTGTTCATAATAGCTTTGAATGATCTTTTGTAGTTCTGTGGTATTTGTCGTAAGAATGATCTTTTGTAGTTCTGTGGTATATGTCGTAATATCTCCTGTTTTGGTTTCTTACAGTGCTTATTTGTATCTTCTCTCCTCTTTCCTTGGCTAATCTCACTAATAGTCAGTTTTGTTTATCTTTTTGAAAAACCAACTTTTTGTTTTATCTTTTGTATTTTTGTTTGTTTCAATTTCATTTAGTTCTGCTCTGATCTTTTTTATTTCTTTTCTTATGCTGTATTTGGGTTTGGTTTGTTTTTTTTCCTCTAGTTCCTTGAGGTGTGACATTAGTTTGTTTATTTGTGCTCTTCAGACTTTTTGATGTAGACATTTAATGCTATGAAGTTTCCTCTTAGCACTGCTTTTGCTGTATCCTAGAGGTTTTGATAAATGTGTCACTATTATCATTCAGTTGAAATAATTTTTGAATTTCTATCTTGGTTTCATTGTTAGCCCAAAGACTATTCAAGAGCAGATCATTTAATTTCCATGTATTTGTATAGTTTTGAGGGTTTCCTTTGGAGTTAATTTCCAGTTTTATTCCATTGTGGTCTGAGTTAATACATGATATCATTTTGATTTTCTTAAATTTATTGAGACTTTTGTGGTCTATCATGTGGTCTATCTTAGAGAATGTTTTGTGTGCTGATGAAAAGAATGTATATGCTGCAGTTATTGGGTAGAATGTTCTGTAACTATCTATTAAGTCAATTTGTTCTAGAGTATAGTATAAGTCTATTGTTTCTGTTATAGAAACAATATAGAACAATTTGTTCTAGAGTATAGTATAAGTCAGTTGATTTCTGACTTGATGACCTGTCTAGTGCTGTCAGTGAAGTACTAAAGTCCCCACTATTATTGTGTTGCTGTCTATCTCATTTCTTAGGTCAGTATTAATTGTTTTATGACTTTGGGAGCTCCAGTGTTAGGTGTATATATATTTAGGACTGTGATATTTTCCTGTTGGACTAGTCCTTTTATCATTATATAAGGTCCTTTTTTGTATTTTTGATGTTGTTACTTTAAAGTCCTTTTTGTCTGATATAAGAATGCCTACTTCTGCTTGTTTTTGATTTCTATTTGCATGGAATATGTTTTTCCACCCTTTTACCTTAAGTTTATGTGAGTTCTTATGTGTTAGGTGAGTCTCTTGAATACAGCAGGTACTTGCTTAGTGGACTTTTATCCATACTGACAATCTGTATCTTTTAAGTGAAGCATTTAGTCCATTTGCATTTAATGTTAGTATTGAGATATGAGATACTGTTCTATTCATCATGTTAGTTGTTGCCTAAATACCTTTTTTTCATTGTATTATTGTTTTATAGGCCCTGTGTCATTTGTGCTATAGGAAGGTTCTATTTTGGTGTATTTTGAAGTTTTTGTTTAAAGTTTTAGAACTTTTTTTTAGCAGTTCTTGTAGTGCTGGATTAGTAGTGGCAAAATCTTTTAGCATTTATTTGTCTGAAAAAAGATTTTATCTCTCCTTCATTTATGAAGTTTAGCTTTTGCTGGATACAAAATTCTTGGCTAACAATTATTTTGTTTAAGGAGGCTAAAGGTAGAACCCCAATTCCTTCTGGCTGTAAGATTTCTGCTGAGATGTCAGCTGTTAATCAGATAGGTTTTCCTTTATAGGTTACTGATGCTTTTGTCTCACAACTCTTAAGATTCTTTCCTTTGTTGACTTTAGATAACATGATGACTGTGTGCCTATGATGGCAGTCTTTTTGCAATGAATTTCCTAAAATTAATAAATGAGTTATTTGAGTTTCTTATATTTGGATATCTAGATCTCTAGCAAGGCCAAAGAAGTTTTCCTCACTCTTTCCCTCAAATAAGTTTTCCAAACTTTTAGATTCCTCTTCTTCCTCAGGAATATGAATTACTATGCTTAGGTTTGGCTATTTAACATAATCCCACATTTCTTGGAGGCTTTAAAATTCTTTTCTTTATCTTTCTCTTATTGGGTTAATTTGACAGCCTTGTCTTTGAGCTCCTAAGTTCTTTCTGCTACTCGTCCTAGTCTATTGTTGAAACTTTCCACTGCATTTTGTATTTCCTTAAGTGTGTCTTTCATTTTCAGAAGTTGTGATTGTTTTTTCTTTATATCTATTTCTCTGGAAAAATTTTCATCCATATCCTGAATTGTTTCATTTCTTTAAGTTGGTTTTTATTTTTCTCTGATATCTTCTTTATCTGATAATTCAGAGATTTCTTCTCGGTTTGAATCCATTGTTGTAGAGCTAGTGTGATCTTTTGGGAGGTGTTATAGAACCCTATTTTTTCTTTTTCTTTTTTTAATTGTACTTTAGGTTCTGGGGTACATGTGCAGATCATGTAGGATTGTTGTATAGGTACATACATGGCAAGGTGATTTGCTGCCTTCATCCCCCCATCACCTGTATCTGGTATTTCTCTCCATGTTATCCCTCCCCACCCGCTGCTGTCCCTCCCCTGTTCCCCTGCAACTGACCACAGTGTGTGATGCTCTCCTCCCTGTGTCCACATGTTCTAATTGTTCAACACCCGCCTGTGATTGAGAACATGCAGTGTTTGATTTTCTGTTCTTGTGTCAGTTTGCTGAGAATGATGGTTTTCAGATTCATCCATGTCCCTATGAAGGACACAAACTCATCATTTTTTATGGCTGCATAGTATTCCATGGTGTATATGTACCATATTTTCTTTATCCAGTCTATTGTTGATGGACATTTGGGTTGGTTCCATGTCTTTGCTATTGTAAACAGTGCTGCAATGAACATATGTGTCTTTATAATAGAACAATTTATAATTCTTTGGGTATATACCCAGTAATGGGATTGCTGGGTCAAATGGTATTTCTATTTCTAGGTCCTTGAGAAATCGCCACACTGTCTTCCACAATCGTTGCACTAATTTGCACTCCCACCAACAGTGTAAAAGTGTTCTATTTCTTCACATCCTCTCCAGCATCTGTTGTTTGCAGATTTTTTAATGATCACCATTCCAACTGGTGTGAGATGGTATCCTAATGTGGTTTTGTTTGAATTTCTCTAAGGACCAGTGATGATGAGCATTTTTTCATGTCGGCCTCACAGATGTCTTCTTTTGTAAAGTGTCTGTTCATATCCTTTGCCCACTTTTGAATGGGCTTGTTTGTTTTTTCTTGTAAATCTGTTTTAGTCCTTTGTAGATTCTGGATATTAGCCCTTTTTCAGATGGGTAGATTGCAAAAATTATTTCCCATTCTGTTGGTTGCTGGTTCAGTCTAATGATTGTTTCTTTTGCTATACAGAAGCTCTGGAGTTTAATTAGATCCCATTTGTCTATTTTGGCTTTTGCTGCCATTGCTTTTGGTGTTTTAGGCATAAGTCCTTTCCTATGCCTATGTCCTGAATGGTTTTGCCTAGGGTTTCTTCTAGGGTTTTTATGATGTTAGGTCTTATGTTTAGATCTTTAATCCATCTGGAGTTAATTTTAGTGTAAGGTGTCAGGAAGGGGTCCAGTTTCTGCTTTCTGCACATTGCTAGCCAGTTTTCCCAACACCATTTATTAAACAGGGAATCCTTTCCCCATTGCTTGTTTTTCTCAGATTTGTCAAAGATCAGATGATTGTAGATGTGTGGTGTTGCTTCTGAGGCCTCTGTTCTGTTCCATTGGTCTATGTCTCTGTTTTGGTAACAGTACTGTGCTGTTTTGATAACTGTGGCCTTGTAGTATAGTTTGAAGTCAGGCAACATGATGCCCCCAGCTTTGTTCTTTTTGCTTAGGATTGTTTTGGCAATACGAGCTCTCTTTTAGTTCCATATGAAGTTTGAAGTGCTTTTTTCCAGTTCTGTGAAGAAGTTCATAGGAAGCTTGATGGAGATCACGCTGAATCTATAAATTACTTTGGGCAGTATGGCCATTTTCATGATGTTGTTTCTTCCCAACCATGAGCATGTAATGTTTTTCCATCTGTTTGTGTCCTCTCTTATTTCATAGAGCAGTGGTTTGTAGTTCTCCTTGAAGAGGTCCTTTACATCCTTTGTTAGTTGTATTCCTAGGTATTTTATTCTCTTTGTAGCAATTGTGCTTGGGAGTTCACTTTTGATTTGGCGCACTGTTTGTCTGTTATTGGTGTATAGGAATGCTTCTGATTTCTGCATATTGATTTTGTATCCTGAGACTTTGCTGAATTTGCTTATCAGTTTCAGGAGATTTTTGGGCTGAGACGATGGGGTCTTCTAAATATACAATCATGTCATCTGCAAATAGAGACAATTTGGCTTCCTCTTTTCCTAATTGAATACGCTTTATTTCTTTTCATTGCCTGATTGCTCTGGCTACAACTTCCAATATTATATCGAATAGGAGTGGTGAGAGAGGGCATCCTTGTCTTGTGCCAGACTTCAAAGGGAATACTTAGAACCCCATTTTTTCATATTACCAGAATTACTTTTCTGGATTCTTCTCATTTGGGTAGAGTATTTCTTCAGATTGTTCTTGAATTTACTTTTGATTGGACTAGTTTTTTTTTTATTTAAAATTTTTCCCCCACTTAAGGATCAGATTTTAGTGTTTATTTTAGCCTAATTTGACTTATTGGTGCTGTAGGGGTGAAGACTCTGTATGAGTTCCTTAGTTATAGAGAGCCTTTGTGTGCTTGCTTTCCCCCATGCAAATTGGAGTAGTTATATTCTTGGTGTGTGGGTGAGTTCACTGTCTCCTATGGAGTTGGAATGGTGGGGATCTCCTGAAGCTTATCTTGTTCTCTAGTGGCGTATGCTCCATTTGATTTTTTTACCGGTGTTTTATTTATCGAGTTGATGAGTCAGATTTCATGCCAATAGGGAAGGAAACCCTGGGTAGGCACCAGTTGTGGCTAAGGTAGGTGGGTTGATGTAATACCCAATAGTGAGCTGACATCCTGGCCTTGATGGGGGTGGTTTGGGGAGCTCTCAATTAGACATGCTGAGGTTTTATCTAGGTGAAGAGTGGGGGCTACCTCAGCCCCCCCACCCCCACCAGGTCAGCAGGAAAGCTACACCTCACAGCCTCACTCCCATCCTAGGATTTCAGCTGTTCAGATCAGACATGCACTCCTTTTCATCTATAGGAATGTTGATGTTCCGAATAGGGAAGAATTGTGAGTCTGCCTGTCATGCAGGCCTGAATCTTCGGACGCTCCTGCTATGGGGCTGCATTCACCCTGGATTTTTCCAGAAAGGCTGCCTATAGGTGCCTCTGTGCTGCATTCCTGTGGGGGCAGCCCCAGCTGTGTCTGCAGTAGAATGTCAGGGGAACTAGGACCCCTTTTCCGAGGCCCTTCATGATCACAGAGGCAGCCTGCCTGTTGGGGTAGAGGTGCAGACTTCCCCTACTGTGCCCAGCACTGCAGTTGTATCTCTGCCATGAGAAACTACACATCAGTGGAAAGATCTGGAACTCAAGACCCGCTGTTTAGATTCTTTTGTCCCATGGGGTGATCCCTTGATGTGGTGCTCTCCCCCTGCTCCTAGGGATGGGGCTCCCTGAGAGCTTCTCTGTGTGTAGCCACCCAGTGGGGCTACCAGCTCCAGGCTGCTGCTAGGGAGTGTCTGCAGAGAGTCCAGTGATGTGATCATTCTTAAGATCTCCCAGCCGAGGGTACCAGCACCTGCTCTGGTGGAGGTGGCAGGAGGGTGAGGAGATTCCATAGGTGTAGATAAGTTTAGTGTGCTGGCTTTCTTGAATGCTGGTTATGCTAGCAGTGAAGTCACATGGACAGACTCAGGACCTCTGGTTAGCCAGGATGTTGCAGGCAGTGGAATTAACTGCTGTTTTCTCTTTCCTGGGAGCAAGGTTATTCTGTAATGGCCTGAGTTGGTTGGCCTCCAGCCAGGAGGTGGTACTTGCAAGAGAGCATCAGCTATGGTAGTAGCAGTGGGATTTGAGCTTGCCCTAAGTTGGCCAGAGGAAGTAGTCTGCTTCTTAAGCAATGGGTGCAACTATAAAGCTCCCAGGACTTTATGTCTTTTGTGTTGGGCCACCAAGGTGAGTAGAGAAAAACCACCAGGTAGGGGCAGGGCTAGGCAGGTCTGAGCTGAGACTCTTCTTGGGCAGGGCATGCTGTGGCCGCTGTGAGGCTGGGAGTGCGTGGTTCTCAGGCCAATGGGGTTGTGTTCCAGAGGAACGCACTGCTGCCGTACTGCTGCGTCTGCTTAGCAGTATTGTTTGCCAGGGAAATGGGGACAGCTAGTAGCAAAAGGCCTCACCCAGCTCCCACACAGTTGAAGAGGCTGGTCTCACTCCCACAGTGCCCGGCTAACAGTGCCAGCTTTGGATTCAGGCAGCCTGCATGCAGAACCCAGACCTGTCCCAGGCCCATCATTTTGTTTTGTTTTATTTTAAATAAAATATCTCGATTAAATGTAAAAGAATTGAGAACAATCATAATTCTGACCTGGCCAGGTAGGGTATTATATTATTCCACAAGAGGAGAAATATTGAAGTTAAATGAATTTGGGAGTCAGGATGATATATTTTGGTATACTAAAAATATACGAGCCAATTATATATTACTAAAAATACAGTGCTTTATCTTTAAGGTCAGCTTTCATAAAGTTCAAGTTTTATATTTTTAAATTAACAAAAGGTTGTATATTATTCATTAAAGGTAATCTCATATGGGAAATGAAATGATCACCATTGTGTTTCTAGGTTATTAGAGAAAAATAATTACAAAAAGTATTTGTTTAAAATATTTTTAAAAAATTTATATTGATTGAATTGACTGTTAAACTGGAGACAGAAATATTGACTTTTGACAACTAGACCAACAATTAGTTCTTAATTAACCTGAAGTGGTCAACTTATGATCACTCTATCTCGGATGAATGATCTCAGCTGTGGCAATCTATAACAGAGAAATTCAGTCATCTGACAGAACTTATTTTTGGTGAAGTTTCAGTCCTAGGGTTACCAGATGAAATACAGGACATCCTGTTAAATTTGAATTTCAGATAAACAGAGAATACTTCTCAATGATAAATGTGCCTCAAAAGAGTTGTTTTTTTTTGTTTGTTTGTTTGTTTTTTAACCTGCAATTCAAACTTAACTGGTGTCCTGCATTTTTGTTTGTTAAATCTGTTAATCCTATCTCAGTTCCCTTTGATGGACTGTGCCCCTGTGCTAATATTTAAACATAGGTTATGTTCATAATCGTCCTGATTTGAGGTATATTTTGCCTAAAACTTGGTCTACATGGTTCTCAAGATCCTTTCTTGAGCCCAAGGATTTGCAATTCATAATTTAGTGAAGAACATACAGAGAAGGACATTATTAGTAAATGCTTTGATAAAAGCAATGCAGTATTTAACAGCACAGAGAAGTTGAAAGGGTCAACCACATGTGCAGTGTCTCAGAGTAATATTTTTGTAAGACTTTACTTAACACACTAATTTCCACAGGCAGAACTTTGTTTTCTCTCTGTTGATGGGAAGATTAATAAAACAAAATGAGTATATCTGCTTGTTTCATGAAGATGACAAACCTCTTTGACGTGCTTACCTTTATATAATCTTTTCATATCCCGTTTACATAATTATACCCTAAGAAATAAAATCACTAGCTATTTTAAAAATTATTAGAATCATTGTGACATTTTAAATGAATAGGGGATGAAATGAGATGGGCTAAATACCATGTGATTTTAATTTAGACTTTAAATATATCTGTAGGGTCCCCTTAGCTTTCTTTCCACGATTATTCCCATGCCTTTCGAGTTTCAAAAGAAGATCATAGACCATTCTACCTCAGTCTTGAGCACTCACAACCAGACAATGGCACACATGAGAAAACGGGCACGTTTTCCTTGTAAACTCAGGCCTGGTTCAGTTTTCTGCAAAAATTACAATGGTTAGTTTGTGATTGTTCACTTAAAATTAACCAGATCTTTTGCTATAATGAATACTACTTTGACTTTTTAAAATGGCTTATCTTCTTGCTTTCTGTGACTTTCTATAAGGCTTATCAAACAGTCATGCAGAGAGATGAAAACTATACTTCCAAGGTTCCCAGAATATCTACTTATGTATTTTAAAATGGGGGTCAGTTATAAAAGTCCTTATGTAAATTAGAAACACAAGTAAATTGAGCTTTACTTCTAGGGAGAACAAAGCAATAACAGTAATTCCCAGCTTACGGATTTTCTCAGAAATTTGAGATGATGTATTTATAAAATTCTAACATATTTGGGGGGGAAAGGCAACAGAAGAATTTGTCCTCACCATTTTCACATTGGCCCATGATCACAGAGCTGCTCAGACCTGTCTTGTCACCTGCAGAGGACACCTACAGGAAAACCCTTCCTTTGTCTTCAGCACATGGACATCCCTTTGTCTTTCTTCTTTTTGTTCTTTACCTGCGAGAGGATAGAAGAGATGGATGAAGGGATAAATTCACCACAAAAACCACAAGCTTTTACTTTATGAAACAATGCTCTCAGGGATGGTGAGGGAACCTTAATGAGTACAGGGATCTTTGGAAGCATTTAGGTGGAGTACCTACCCAATGCCATAGATCAGAAAAGACTTCTCAAAGGAAGTGAGTTCCAAGTTCTGAACAAAAGGATGAATAGGAATTACTGGTGAGGACTGTATTCCAGGTGGAGGTAAGAACAAGTGGGAAGACTTGAGAAGTAATAGAGCCTAATTAGCTAGGGAGTTGAAATGGTTAGATTTGCCAACCACAGTTCTAGGGCAGATCAAGATAAGGGTTATAAACCATTAAAGAAGAAGATTTTATACTGAAGGCTTTGCTGAAGAATGAGTCGTGGGTTTAATGTCGTGGATAACACAATAGGATTCACGCTTTCAAAAAGATACCTCTGATTTCAGTGTGGAGGATGGAATTGAGGGGGATAAAATAAACTCGTTTAAAATCTGCAGTGAATAAACTCATTTAAAATCTGTAGTGTAGTGGGGGAGATATGCCAAAAATAGGAAATAAATACAATAAATATAGACAGTCATGTGCCACTTAATTATGGGACTATATTCTGAGAAATACATCATTAGGTGATTTCATCACTATGTGAACATCATAGAGTGTAGTTACAAAAACCTGGAGAGTATAGCCTATTAACACACCTAGGCTATCGTGTATAGCCTATTGCTCCTGTTTGTAACACAGTGATATTTGTGTATCTAAACCTACAAAAGGTATAGTAAAAATACTGTATTATAATCTTATAGGAACACCATTGTATGTATGTGTGGTCTCTTCTTGACCAAAATGTTGCTACGGGATGCATGACTGTATATGTGATGGAGAGGTACAGGATTGGAGATCAGCCTGGCAGTCATCAATCTGAGTAGAATTTTGCTAACTGCAGAGTGGTGTCTTTGAAGAGAAATAGGAGAAAAGGAACTAAAATGGCTTTGGTTGAAGTTCAAAGCCAACCTTTTAGCACCCCTGAAATGTGTACTTGGATGTAATGACTATGTTTGGGAAGAAGGAGGCTTTTCTGGAATTGAGGGCATCAGATGATAAAGACAGCTCTGTCAAGCTTGAGAGCAGGGCTCTGTTCCTGTTTGAGAGGGCCCTGGTGTATCCTTAAATGTCAATATTCAGGAACACAAATGAAGTAGATAATGATGGTTAGTCAATGACTTGTGTTAGATAAATTAAAGCCTTCACTATTGTCTTTCAAGTCAACAAACATTTATTAATTGCCTGTTATGAGCAAGGTCCTGTGCTTTCTGTTAGGAATGCACAAACGAAAAGTGTGCCTGTGCCACAAATTCACACTCTGGTGGCAAGATGGGCATTTTATCACTAATTACAATATAAGTCAAACTAGAAAGTGTTAGGATGGCTGTATCAAATTTTATTAATTTTCATTGGAGACTAAAGGAATCATTGAATTTTTAGAGAAAAGCTAACTGATTCTGTGCTTCATAAAGTGTGGTAATATATTTAACCATTCAAATGGGCCAACAATATTCTGGGAATGGGACACATTATTCAGAAAATATTTTTATTAGATATCTCCATTGGGGGCTGAGTGCAGTGGCTCACGTCTGCAATCTCAGCACTTTGGGAGGCTGAGGCAGGTGGATTACCTGAGGTCAGGAGTTTGAGGCCAGCCTGGCTAACATGTTGAAACCTTGTTTCTATTAAAAATACAAAAAATTAGCTGAGTATGGTGACATGCACCTGTAATCCCAGCTACTCGGGAGGCTGAGGCAGGATAATCGCTTGAGCCTGGGAAGTGGAGGTTGTTGCACTCCAGCTCAGGCAACAAGAGCAAAACTCCATTTCAAAAAAAAGAAAGGAAGGGAAGGGAAGGGAGGGGAGGGAAGGGGAGGGGGAGGAGGGAGGGGAGGGGAAGGGGGGGGGGAGGGGAGAGGGGGGAGGGGAAGGGAGGGGTGGGGATAGGGGGAGGGAAGGGGAGGGGTGGGGAGGGGAGGGGTGTGGATGGGGAGGAGAAGGGGTGGGGAGGGGAGGGGGAATGGGAGGGGAGGGTGGGGGAGGGGTGGGGAAGGGTGGGGAGGGGAGGGGAGGGAGAGGGGAGGGAAGGGGAGGGGAGCGCAGAGGGGGATGGGAGGGGGAGGGGAGGGGAGGGGGGAGCGGAAGGGGAGGGGAGGGGAGATGCATTGGGGACATGCCAATTAATTCTGTATGATTTGTGGCTATACAAGTTTTTATTTCAAGATTAGCCTCTGGGTCAGTCACCTGGTGTTTGTTGTCATTGGAGATTCCAGCAGTTTGTCTTCCAGGCACATTTCATTGAAGTGGGTATGAGCATTAATATAATTGGATGCTTCAGAGTTTCCTGAAAGTTGAAGGATAGTCTGGCTTTAATTGGTTAGGTCAAGGCCCAAGTTACGTCAAGGTCCACTGCTAGATGCTATCATGGTACTGTGTGCCCTTCTCATAGCACTGATGTCAGTTGTGACTTTACACCATGTGTGTGATTGTTCAGCTCTTCATTCAGTCACTTCAGTTAACTAATGGCAGTTGGCTTTCCAGTTCACAGAAGCCATATGTCTTTGAATTTATTTTTCATGGCCCCAGCTCTTAGCCTAGTGCTTGGCACTGAACAGATAAATGAAATCCTGCGTGAGGTTTTTAACTTCCTTCTTGTGTTAACGCTTGTGGGAGGCGGCGAGTGGGAGAGGGTGGGCAGGGGAGAGATGATGCTGGTGAAGTTAAGTTGCTAACCACTCCTTTTAGAATCCTAAACCTAGCTTGCTGAAGTTTCAAAATATGCTCCTCCACCATTCTGTTAGGGAACAATCCTGGATCATATTATTCAGATAATTTATAATTGTGGGAATTGTAATCAAGTTCCTCATTCAACATTCGCCTTTCCAAGCTGAAGAGGCTAACGTTTCGATATGCCTCAAATAGCGACACTCTACATCCCGTGTTCGCTGCTATTGCCCTTTGTTACTTGTGCTTTATCTGGTTTCATGTTATTATTTGAGATGTGGTGACCATAATCTCATGTGACATTCAAAAAATATATACATTGGAAATTTATACGATGCTAGTTTCATTGGGTTTCTAGTATTCTTCTGTGTACATTTACATTTTCTTCATGTTTTAACCCCAAAAGACAATTCAGTCAGTAGTCTTACAGAGCTAACAATGACTTCCAGGAATGTGCTTTCCCTGCCTGAAGCTGATAGTTCAGAGCCATTCATTTTATACCTACGCTATTTCTCATAAAATGTGTTACCTTGTACTTACTGAGTTGAAGTCTAGTTATTACATTCCTAGTGACTTGTACAAATTCGTAAGATTTTCATATATACTACCTTTTCTCTTAGCTATAAATCTTTAGCTTTAATATGGAATAAATTTGAGCTTTCTGAACATTTATAAATGTGTTAAATATGATTGGCTTCAGTGATGATTCACAAAGAACTTTACTTTGGAGGAAACTACACATACATTCTTATGTTCAGTAAAGATGTTTCCTAATATAAGTTTACCCATGATAAAACTGCTTTATGGTATAACACTGTTCTGTGGGGATTCCTGTCTTCGTGTTCAAGAGTACGCTAAAATGCAGCCAGCATGCATCTGTATAGCTATACTGTTGGCTTTTTGCAGATAATGTTCATTTTGATTAGTTGAAACTTCAGTTCTGTTTGCTCAAAGCCAAAGTGTTACCTGTTATCAAATATTTTGAATATTTAAAGTGATCACAAAATCATGAAATGACATCAGAATCATGTTAGCTCTTGGTTAGAAGCTATTGAGTTTTACTTCTCCTAGCTAGGAAGAACACTAATCCATATAATGGGCTGAAATAAAACCACAAGTGTAAAATAGAGGATCTGGATTACCTAAAAACTATAATCAAGAGCTGTGTTTTTATGGGTTTGACTCCAAGCCTGTGCATCTGAGGCTGCTGGGAACTGAAAGTTCTTTAACTCTTTTAGGTGATTGGAGGACATGTTCTTTTTTGTCTCAGAGAAAAGAAGTGGATCTATGAACTTCATAATGTGCTTGCCCCTAATTCCTTATAAAATAACAGACATGATATATTCTTGCTACTGTGGTCAAAATATACCAAAGTTATCTGAAAAATCTGATGATAAGTTTGATTTCCCTATAGGGTTGGACTATCACTGCAGAACTTTTGCTGGAAGTAAGATGCTTTTCCGTTTTTCAGTATTTAATTGGAATCATGTTGACACAGTGGTAAGAAGAAGAGAATATGCCCTTAGACTATCACAGAAACCATGAAAACATGGTGTCCTCAGCAATGCACAGTATACCTAACAAATCTGTACATGTACCCCTGATTCTAAAATAAAAATTGGAAAAAAGTAAAATTGCTATTTAAAAAAAGGTACGGTCTGTATCTTCATATGAAGATTCCACTGCTTTTTTTTTTTTTTTTTTAATTCGATAAACTATTAGTACAAAGAAATTCAGCTTGAATTGACCGCAAGGAACAGAGACCTAGCTGGTTGTTTCTTGGGAGTTTTGCTTAATTATGTAAAATTTTCCTCAAGCTAGCCCCTGATGCTTCCCATGGTCCAGGCACCAGTTCTAGAAAGAATCTGAGAATGAAGATTTTAGTAGATGTGGAAATCTCTTTTAATACTTTTTATGGTTAGAACGTTCTGTCATTATTTAAGATGAAAGATGTATTATGTAAGTCCCCCTAAGAATGTTCAAGCTCAGGCTTCATGACTAACTGGTAGGGAAGTTGTAGGCAAATCCTTGCTCTTCAAAGTCTGATCCATGGACCAGCAACATTGACATCACCTGGGAATTTTTTTTTTTTTGGAAAAGTGGACTTTGAGGCTCCCACTCTAGACAGACTCAGTCAGAACTGACATCTTAATGTGATGCTGTGGTGACTCATGTATACATTAAAGTCTGAGAAGCTTTCATGGATATCTAATTACCATGGAGTCAAGAAGGCGCCCTGGCAGATCTAAGTTACTTCTATCATTTATTATTCTTTTCTCTTCTCTATTCATCCCACAAGAAAGTATCTGTAAGTACCCAATGACATTTAAAATCCTGCACTTTCAGGTTCTGTGTTACACTATGAAGGTCCTGCCTTCAACTGTAAGTTATTTAGATCTTTCCACGTACAACTAGATGGAAGATGATAGATGATAAATTCTTAGTGAAGGAGACTTTGAGGTGGCAATTTAGTTTTCTTTCACTTTTGTGGTTCTTCAGTATGTATGTAGGTACTCTAAGGGTTCCTGACACTAGTTTTGATTATGGCCTTTAGAAAAAACAAGTGGATTTTAAAGCCCTATGAGGAAAATCTTGAATTGATTTAGCAATTTTTGGACTTGAAGACATTAGCAGTCACTTGCTCCTGCCTGTTTCACAATTTAACGCTGGAGATGATGCTAGAGATAATCCCACACAGGAGGGAAACTCTTAAATGGGATTCTCTAGTCAGTTTTGAGTTTAGGCTACACTGCTTTTGGCAAGTGGGGCACACCCCTGGGGAAACCTCCGAGTCCAGGGCAACAGGCTGCCTTTTGGAGGGAGGGCTGGCCCATGGGTGCTAATGGCTCTCCATCACCAGCTGGGCCTCAGCCCTCATGGCATTCCTGCTGAGCACTGTGGGCACTCTGGGAGCAGGGACGTCGGGGATCCCGTTGCCAGCACCCTTGTGCCGCTCACATGAGGGCCGTGTCCTCACTATGAAGGATGAAGAGCGAGACCCTCAGGACCTGCATCCTCAGAGCACCACACACCACCACACACCATGCCACCCAGAGAGAGCCAGCCTGTCAGCGGGCCGGGGCCATGCAGGGAGCGCCCCACTGTGTTGCCTGCCACTCTGGGCACTGGCCAGCAGCCCTCTGGTGAGAAGAGGTCCCCCCTTTTAATGTGCACTACCCCACCATCTGTGATTGTTATAATAAATTTCAATATAAATATATTTCAAATAAAGGACAAAAAATATAAACAATTTCAAATAAAGGACAAACTTTTTGAATTGAATATTCTTGTCTCTGTTGACATAAAAATATTATACTTCTCTAAAATTAGTCAACAGGTCTTTTCTACAGTGAGAGTAATTCTTCAGATGTTTATTTAGCTACAAGGAATTCTTGTTCTATATTTTCAAAAGTCATTAACTTTTGTATTTGGCTCTGCAAGTAGCCTCAAAATAGGGTCTTAAAACAGAATAGTTTTATTTTGCATAATTAAATTCCTTCACAATATTATTTTACCATTACTCGTACAGTAGGCAGTTCTGAACTAGTGTGCACACAAACACAGTCTGTGTAGGGATACTTTGAAAAGTCTTTAACAAATGATTTGAAATGGTTCCTCTTATAACACTTTTTGAAGCCCTTTCTCCTTAACCTCCTCCAATCTCTTAAATAACCTCTGGTGAGTTGACAGAATTTGCTCCCTTTATTGGTGGTCATAACTGGCAGCTGGAGGTGGAAGACTGCCACTGGCATCTAGTGGGCAGAAGCCAGGAATCCATTGCTCCTCAGCAATGCCAGGACATCCCCCACAACGAGGAGTCAGCCCAAAATGCCAATGGTGCTGAAACTCCAGGAATCCTGCGAAACAGCAATGCCATTGCTCATCAGCAATGCCAGGACATACCCCACAACGAGGAGTCAGCCAGAATGCCAATGGCGCTGAAACTGAGAAGCTCTGTATTGAATCTACTGCTGAATTGGTTAATTGCTCAAAGGTGCAGTTAACCGATATTCAATGGAGATATACTATGTACAGACATAAAACAGTTATTGACTGTAAACATGTAGACGGGTAAATACGGTATCAATATTTTTACAAAAGCTATTAAAATGTCAAAATTCAGTCTATAAGGTAATGCAAACTTAGTGGAGTTTTTATGATGTTACATATATCATAAATAAGTTTGTGAATATCCACCCTCCCTTTTCCCCTTTACCTCAACAATTGAATAGATACTGTCATGAAAATACTAAATATTTCAATTAATAAGTTCCAAATAAAAGTGGAATTAAGCTAAAAATTATAAAGAGTCCTTGAATGGCTTGTTGATTAGAAACTAATGTAACTCCTTGTCTAGGATAAAATACCAAACAGGCAGCAGCTGCTGGTAATTTGGTGCAAGTAATTGTAGAGCCAATAAGTTGAAGAAGTGCTTATTAAAAGAAACTGCTTTCCTATCTGCTCGTAAGTTCAATTGAGTAATGCACTCTCCATGTGGTCTGACACTGGGTAAATTATACACCTGATTTAAAAACACTCCATCCATGAGAGCTCCTATTTTGCTCATCCATAAAATTTTTACTTTCTTCATTACTACTTGCAGCAGTGTATGGCATAATATCTATCAAATTAGGCTTTGAGGACATCTCAGGCTGGCACCCTGCTGACTTGAAACATGTGCTTAATATTACTGCAGTGCTTTTAACCCCATGAGTGCCCCGGCTTGGCCCACGCAGGCATGCAGCTCTGTGCAGCCGCATTCCCCACCCACTGAGAATAAGAGACATCACAGATAAAGGGTGGGGGTTGGAGTAAGGATTAGTCACTATGTAAGAGAAATAAGTAGTTAAAATTTGCAGGAAATAAGATAGACAAAATGAAAACTGGGCAGTCTACTATTTTGCAATTTTTAAAAATATGAGCCAGATATAAACATTTGAAATCAAGGCATGCTTTTTGACCGAATAAACTCTGAAAAGCATGACACAAGAGGACTTTCTGGATAACTCACATGAAAGCCAACTTTGGCATGTGTCTTATTCACATTTATAAATATGTGGATGGCTTTAATTAATTTTAATCAATATTTATTGCTTTCTGTCTACTAAGTGCCAGGCACTATGCTTGATGCTGAAGACACAGTGGTGAGCGTATATGGCCCTTGCCATCCTGCGGTTCAAATCTTGTAAAGGGGTTAGGATTTCAACAATCAACCCTAATATAGTGGGTAAAACATAAATGATCTCAGAGTTCAACAGTCATTCCTTCATTCATTCAGGGCAGATGGTGTCTGACACAACTGCTCTGCTTGCTGGATCCCCATGCAGATACTGCGCGATTGTAGAGCTAGAGACATCTGTGAATCTCAACCTGCTGCCTTTAAACATTTGAGTCATGTAATTATTTCCCTCTTTT
The DNA here is from genome assembly GCF_048565385.1 of Saimiri boliviensis. NCBI lineage: Eukaryota > Metazoa > Chordata > Mammalia > Primates > Cebidae > Saimiri > Saimiri boliviensis. Next base: position 70,035,735 of record NC_133456.1, read on the forward strand.
CTTATTCCTTGCTAACCTCCCAGTCTTTTGATTATAATTTAGCTTCCCACCTGGAGTGTCTATGGAAAAATGCACTTAATAAAGAATTCTGTGTCTGCTATTTTTGTGTGTGTGATAGTACTATTTGTTCTAAATTAACAGTCTGATATACTGATCATAATTTAGCTCCCTGTGTAACACTATGGATAGAAGTCCTTTGACAGTCTACTTTTTATTGTAAGTGAATACTTTGTCATTCCTATGTTATATGTTAGTCTTACGGGATTGGTTAATGTGAGTTAATGAGACTTTTTTTCCGAAGAGATAGACCTGCTCTCACAGTGCTGGGGTCAGCACTGCAGGGCCAGCCAGGCTTCAGGAACTAGAGTAAAGAGTGGAAGCTACTGAAGAGTTTGAGAAGGTTTTTAAAGGTGTACACCTGGAGTGAGACAAAGAATGAGCGAGACCACAGGTAGATCCTGAGAAGCGTCAGGATCAACCAGCAAGAAACAGAGGAATACATTCAAGAAGAAGTTGAAGAAAGAAGAGATCAGGAAGCAAAGGAACATAAGAATCGAGGAAGAAGGTGGTAGTCGGAGATACATGAGTCTGAGAAACAGATCATTGGCTATAGCAGTTCAGAGACCTGTCGAGAGAGCAGTGTTATATAGAAGCTGGAGGGGGCAGGGAACCCAGTTACGTGAAGTTTATGGAATAAATAGCTGGGTACGGAAATGGGAGTGCTTAGTGTGGGTATTCTTTCTACAAGTTTGACAAGAGAATTACACCGTGAAGAATTGCCTTCTGAAAGAGAGAACTTCAGTATGTACAAAAGGCAATGCACAGGTGCATAGAGAGTAGATAAATGATAAACCGAACTTCTAGGTAAGACATTCATGTGACTTTATTTTTCATGAATTCCTTTATTCAGGTAGAGAGAACATAGTTTAGTGGTCAGGCACACAGATGCTGAAGCCAAATGGCCTCAATTGGATCCCAGTCCCACTCTTAGGACTTTGGGCAAATTGACCTCTGCACTTGCCTCAGAGGGTTGTTGGAAGGATTAAATAAATTAACATGTATAAAGCATCTGGAACTGCACCTGATGTAAACATGTAAACATGTTTGACAGATAATAAAGGAGTTAATTTGGACAAGGGTCAGAAATGTCATACTCTAGGAATCTATGATGAACATTTTTCCCTCTATGTTTTATGCACTTCTTACAAGCTGTATTTGAGATCTGAAATTACAGAGAGCCTGCAGAGAATGAAATTGCTAGAGACATCAGCACAAAATGTTCTAACAATCTTATTCCTAGGTATAAGTAGGTAAAATTGTAGAACTCTGTGAAAGAGTTAAAAGAATTTCCTGATGAAATCAAAGACAAATTTCTATGATGTTTTTGTGGAATTTGGCAGATATTACTCAAAGTTCCTTTCACAATGCCCATAGCAACTTTGTCTTCCTATCTTCTTTGAATTTAACCTGCCCTTTCTACTCTGTCTCCTTTACTCTAGATATTTGGAGCTCAGGGAAGGACATCCATAAAATCCTTCCAAGTTTTCCTCTTATTTTATTCCTTACATTTTTTTCTCAGTTGATATCAACTCAGAGAGAATTGGGTTAATTTAATACATGCATCAAATGGCTCATTCCTTGGGCATCTCAGCTGACGTGAATGTAATTGCTTATTAATTGGTTGAGAATATTCTATGAATAAGGAAAAGTAGCTGAATAATTTACTAAACTCTCTCCTTTTCTCTTAGACATATTCGTTCAATTCAGGATTATAAGCACTGTTTATTGTGACTGGTGACCCTCTGTTTTTTTTAATTATTATTTATTTATTTATTTATTTTCGAGCTAAGTGGTTTTTTTTAAGAGAAAGACAGAATTACAAAGGACTTAAGAGTTGGCATTGGGGACCTTCTTCTTGCCAAAGGTGGGCACAACATTGACAAAGCGCTGGTTGTGCCACTTAACCCTGTCTGTCGTCCTGTCATCTTTTCCCCTCTCCCCTCCCCCTCCCTCTCTCCCCATTTCTCCCTCCTTCTTCCCCCCTCCCCCTCCCTCTCCTCCTCCTCTTCCTTTCCTTCTCCTTCTTCCCTTTCTCTCCTTCCTTCCTTCCTTCCTTTCTTTTCTTTTCTTTCTTTCTTTCTTTCCCTCCTCCTTCCCCTTTTCCTCTTCCTCTTCCCCTCCTCCTCCTCCTCCACTGGGCCACCTTGAGAGTGTGACCTCTCACTTTCCCAGAACAGGCCAAGGAAACATAGACTTTCCCTCCAAGTTTGCGGCCAGCTGCTCCCAGGGTAGTCAGGGCCTCTACCCCGAACTGGCCCAGGGTAGCCTCATCCTCCTCTAGGGGTGTGTCTGCCAGGAGCACAGGCTGATCTTCTGAGGCGCAGTGCCCTCCAGTGAGACTGTATGTGCCTTGATTTGGGCAACTGCCTCCTCGCCAGTCACCTCAAAGATGTGTAGTTCCTAGGCACAGACAAAGAGCTGCACGTTGGAAGCTGAACCGTACTCACCACTGTTGCTACCACGAAGACAGAGTTGAGAAAGAGGACCCACTATTTTTGAAGTTTAATTAACATAGGAAAATAGATACATGATAAATTATGGAAAGCTTTTACTTTTCACAATAGCAAGTGATGGTTTTGGTCAGAACAGCAGCACAACAACCTGTTGCTAATCTTGGCTTATTTTCCTTTCTCCTTGTGGAGGAGAGAGGAAATACTAGGACATATTATTTAATTTTAAAATGCGTATTGAAAAATAATTCTGAGGGCTGCCTTTCAGAGTGAACTGCGAGTAGATAACTGTTCTCATCACATCTGTGTTGGGATTGCTCCTAAGTCTGTGATAAAGTACGTTGAGTGGGCTCTTCCTAGGGTTCATGTCTTTTTATAAAATTTTTTTTATAAGTTATTTTTGTGGGTACATAGTAAGTGTATATATTCATGGGGCACATGAGATATTTTGATACAGGCATGCAATGTGAAATAAGCGTAACATGGAGAACGGAGTACCCATCTCCTCAAGCCTTTATCCTTTTAATCACACACAATCTTGGGGTTCGTCTCAATGGGTTATCTGAGAACTTGGGTCTGGAAATGTTCTGTGGTGCTCCTTTGATTGGAGATGGGAGCTGAATGGGCTGTCCAGTGGGCAGAGGGCAGAAAATTGAAAATGGAAAGAGAAGGTTTCAAATGGCTGTGAACACTGACTTGAAAATTCTAGGGTTGAAGGTGCTACCCTGGTAATCCCCAGGTTGTGGTTCTCAGGCTCATTGTATCCTAGCTCTGATTTGGTCCAAATCACTTAACTTCCCTTCAACCTCTTTAGCCTCCCCGTGCCTCAGTTTCCTCATCTGTAAACTGCAAATGTTGGTGCTTCTCTTATGTCCCTACATGGGGTTTTAGTGTGATTTGGATGAAAGAACTTTGTGTATCACACTGAACAACAGAGTTATCACTATGATTAGGATTAATCTTCATATTATTGTAGGTAGTTAAGTTAGAACAATAGATAAAGAAGTTAAACTTTACCTAAAAGCAGAACTGGCCTTAGTTACTTGACTGAATACATTTTTAAAAGTTTTATTACCCCTTATTTTAAATAAATTGAATAGTACAGAGAGATGGACTAGGGAGAAAGCAGGACCCAGAAGTGCCAGAGCCAAACCTCAGTGCACGACTTATGTAGACACTTAAGACATGCAACTTACAGAAATGAGCTGTAGAGATATCTAAGTTATTTGAAATTTCTCCATTATACTTTTTGAGATCTTTGTAAGTTTGGTACAATAAGAATATATTTGTTTTAAAATCAGGAACATCATTATTTAAAAGAAAATACAACAACCAGAATAAACCATAGATAATCAGAATGCCACAGACAGCCGGTGTGGCAGCAGATAATAGAGGAGGAAACTTGGGGAGTGAAAGAAAGAACTCAAATTTATTGGTCATTTATGTTCTAGACACTGTGATAAGTGCTCTGTAGAATTAATTGTATTTAGTCCTCTTGAGAAGTCTAAAGGGTAGATGCCAGTAGTATCCCGTTTTACAGATGAGGAAACTAGGACATGAGATAGACCAAGAGATTTCCCATCGCAATGCTACTTGGTGGCCCAGTAAGGATTCAAACCTGGTTGGTAGAACTTTAAAATTTGTGCATTTCAGCCGGGTGCAGTGGCTCATGCCTCTAATCCCAGCACTTTAGGAGGCCGAGATGGGTCAATCACAAGATCAAGAGATTGAGACCATCCTGGCCAACATGGTGGAATCCCGTCTCTACTAAAAATACAAAAACTAGCTAGGTGTGGTGGCACATGCCCGTAGTCCCAGCTACTTGGGAGGCTGAGGCGAAATCATTGCTTGAACTTGGGAAGTGGAGGTTGCAGTGAGCCGAGATGGCACCACCGCACTCCAGCCTGGGTGACAGAGCGAGATTCCATCTCAAAAACAAAAAACAAACAAAACTGTGCATTTTGTGTACGTTTATTGGAGCACTATTTACTATAGCAAAGACATGGAGCCAATGCAAATCCCCATCAGTGATAGACTGGATAAAGAAAATGTGGTACATATATACCATGGAATACTATGCAGCCATAAAAAGAAATGAGATCATGTTCTTTGCAGGGACATGGATGAAGCTGGAAGCCATCATCCTCAGCAAACTAACACAGGAACAGAAAACCAAACACTGCATGTTCTTACTCGTAAGTGGGAATTAATAAGTTTGTTCAAGCAAGTCCACAACCAGTTTAAAACAGCCTACTATATTTAACTCACTTATTAATCAACAAACTGTGCCTTGAGCCTCAATACATCTTCATTTCCTCTGTGCTACATCTTTTATGCCAGGTAAACTTGTAACTTACTAAGTTATCCTACAATCTGATGCTTCTAACCCTTCTCCAGCTAGAAGCCTGCCTCTGGTCTCTTTCCGTAGAATTCCCAAAGGACCAGATTTTGCTTGCCTCTTTCTGTGCCTATGTCCTTGTCCCCAACTCAGGGGCAAATTGAAAATGTATTAAGAGACACCACTTTAAGAAAAAGAATGCATGATTATAAATTTAAGATGAAATAAACTTCAATATTTACTTAAAATATAAATGATAATAGATTGCAATTTTTTTTAAGCTGACAAATACCTCAGCACTTTGCATTGTTAAATCTCTCTCAGGATCTTGGAAATGGCCCATGCAAATGAGAATCCCTGAATTACAGGTGTTACCACCTTTGTCCCAGCTCCTTTCTCCTCACAGTGACTGGGCATTATTAAAACACAACCTTGGCCGACTGCCCCAGTTCTAAAGCAAAGAGTGGTTATAAAAGGCATTTCTTTGGCCTCATGCATACAATAAAATTGGAAATTTATTATTTAAAAATCATCTAAACTAACATGAACAAAAGCTAGTCACAGTGCAACTTGAAAAGATGGATTTGAAATCAGATAAACCAGAAAGTAAGAGTGAGGCCAGGTAGCAGGTGTAATGCTATAGGCTCACCCGCACATCGTGTACATTAGCAGAAGGTCTTTTAAAAAGAGTGTGAAATGCCACCAAAACCATGTGAGCATTAAGATTGGATCCCAGTGTGTTAGTAGAGACAGAGGAATTACTGTGTAGTGAAGACCATTTCTAGGCATTTCTTTATTTTGTCTTTACCTGAATTAAGTTCCTCATCTTTCCACTGCCCTTTTGTTCCAAGTTATCCTGTTGTCCTCTAAATTTTTCTCCCCAAGGCCTCTCAGGAGGTTGAACTTGCCGAAACAATGAGATCTCAACAATATACAGCAGAAATCAAAGTTCTCTCTCATGTTCTGTCCATTTTTTAATGGGAAAACATTCAACAATTTTAGGAATACCTGGTCAAGTAGGGCCATAGGTTGAAGGTTCAAAACTTCGACCAAATGGGCCTAGGCTGCTGCTGACAGCAATAATACAGTAACACCTAAACTTGGCAGAATAGTTTGCCAATACAAAATCTTTTAATATGTTGTTTTATTAATACTATAGACAACCTTGGGAGGTAGGTATTTTAGTCCATTTTTATTAATAATGATAACATATTTCTTGAGCCCTTAGTATGTAATATGTGTTGTAATGGCCCTTTAGCAGGAATATCTCAGTCCATCTGTATATTATAATATCTGATGTATTGCAATAGCCCCATGAAGTTGGAGTTTTATTCATTATTCACACTAGGAAGTAAAAGCCCAACAAAGTAACCATCCACAATCACACAGCTTAGCAGGAGGGTCTGGAATTTGCATCCAGGAGAGCATTCTTACCCTCAATTTGTATTGTCAGTGACCTACCTCGTGCTGTACTGCTAGTGACCAAGAATGGAGCTATCACCAAAACTTACGTTTTTTTACGTCAAGTATAGCCAGGAACAAACAAATCGTGTAGGGGGAATAGGGGGAAAACCTGGAGGAAATCGCTTGAATTCTAGCCTCTTGCAGCTGTGTGACCCTGGGTTCTTTCTAAGTCACACTTTTTCTTTCTTTGGAATGGGTATAAGAATTCCTTCTCCAGCTACCTTATCAGGGATTTGTAGAACTCAAATGCAGTGAAAATCCTTTGTAAAGTAAACTTCTCATCACAATTTAAAGTGTTTGTTCTTAAGCAAAAGTTTATAGTGTTTTAGTAGCATTTTAAAATAGCCTTAAAGGCCTGGGGAATGTTTGAATTCTTTCCTTATTTATATTGCTAGTCATACTGTATGCTATCTTACATACTGACCCAAAGATGAATGAGTAAACTTCACATGTGAACAAATAAAAATAATCCATTCTACTTGTAACATTCATTTCATAGACTTTCTTAAATCACAGTTGTGAAAGTATCATAGAATTCAGGAAATTAATTCTTGGAAGTAGGCACTAAAATGATACAGCATCTAAGAATATCAGATAAAGAGCAGAGATGAGATTTAAAATGCTTTTCATAAAGGCTCTACTTAATATTTAGCTAAAGAATATTTGGAAAAATTGGCACCTTTCAGCACCAGTGTGGTTACCACCATTGTTACTGCAAAAGCTGATGCTCGGCCCACACCTGCAGTGGAATTGAATTAATGGAATTGATTTGCAGACTCATTTAAAAAAAAGAAACAAAACATGAAGTTGTTTTTTGAAAAAAAAAAAATAGATTTGCACTTAATTTCTACAAATGTTTAGGTGATGAAAAGTTACCTATTTCTAATTATAATACACTTTCTACTCTTGAGGACACTTTTCTACAATAGGTCAAGGCAATTATTAGGCATTTCACACTTGCACAGAACAACACAGTGACAAAAACAAAGCTGGGAGCAAATTAGATAAACCGTTTAATTAGTGACTACTACATGCCAACACTTTACCTATGTTGACTCGTTTAATTTCTCAAACAACAATGTAGATATTACTGTTATTTAATTTTTGCATATAGAAAACTGAGGTTTAGAGGGAATAACTTGTCCAAAGTACAGTTACTAAGTGTAGACTTGTACTGGAACTCAGATGTGCCCAAAGCCTTGTTTTTCCTTTTCATTATGAAATAGCGTCATGATTTCTTTAAGAATGGATGGTACTCTGGGCTCCCTGCCCTTTCACCACTGTCATTTGACTCAGTTTTGCTGCTCAGCAATGTTTAGGCCAAAGAGTCTCTGATTATTGTTACTATTTTTTTCCAAGATGGAGTCTCACTCTGTCGCCCAGGCTGGAGTGCAGTGGTATGATCTCAGCTCACTGCAACCTCTGCCTCCCAGGTTCAAGCAATTGTCCTGCCTCAGCATCCTGAGTAGCTGGGACTATAGGCGCCCATCACCACACCTAGCTTATTTTTGTTTTTTAGTAGAGATGGGGTTTCACCATATTGACCAGGCTGGTGTTGAACTCCTGACCTTGTGATCCACCTACTTCAGCCTCCCAAAGTGCTGGGATTATAGGCATGAGCCACTGTGCCTAACCTGAGTCTCTGATTCTTAAGGGGGACCCTTGGTTCCTTCTACTAACTTCAAACTTATTTTTATGGATAGGTTGTTTAAAAAACTGAAAAAAATTAAGAAGTTAAAAGCTATATACTCTACTTTTTAGAATAGTAGTGATAGGAATTTTTCATATTGCCAGCTCCATTGTCCCCAGGGTAATATTGTTACTAAATTTAAAATGTGAAATAATGTACTCCATAATATCTTTACGTTTTCTATGCATTCTATTCAATTTATTTACAATGGAACCAAACTAAAGTCAACGAGGTACAATAATAATTTTATATATATATAATGTTTTAGATGGACTGGTAGAATAGGTATATAGACTTTAGCTAGGATTAGTTTGAAAATTTTGTTAGCCAAGTTCAGGGTGAATTATTTATTGAACTTGATTCTAAAGCCCAAATTTCTACCTGCAAAGCAATTCAGTCTGGAATTGTATGTATAAATAGCAGTGACAGCAGTAGCAGCAGCTAACATTTAAGTGCCAATCTGCATGTCACACACAGTGATCAGTGCTTTAGGTACACAATCTCATTTTCATCCTCACCTTGTAGATGATTGAACTTAGTGAGGTTAGGAACTCTGGCAGAGTCTCACCAAGCCTGATCCATATTTATTTCCAGACCTGGCTGGCTGAGGAGCCTGGACCCTTAGCTTCTGCACCATGCTGCCCTCAGCGACCAACCACCAGATACTAGCATGTGGATTACATAGACTTTCTTTGGGTTCTCTCCCCCTTGTCTGCTCCATGTAGCCTCAGAGAAGGTTCCTAAAGAAAAATTTCCTTCTGCCACTATTTTTTTACTTTTTACTAAGAAACAGTCAAATCTGTTGGGGCTCATTATGGCCATCAGCTATGCACTAGGGCTTGGTGTCAACGTGTGTTGCTGAAATGCCACCTGCATGTGTTTTGGTGAATAGCATCAACCCAGATTGAGCTTCCTGGGAACACCTGCTAATAGCTTGCAGCGCCAATGGCTTTTTCGTTAGCTTGCAAAGCCAGTAACTTGCTGTGAGTTGGGTATTTTTTCCTTCTAACCCAACAGAAAAGGGCAGGACATCCATAGAAAATATACCAATTTCTTTGATGCATCCAAAGTGATTGTTCAATCTTACTAAAATTGAATGAGATAACTCTATGCATTATATATTTCTGTATATGACAGACAAAAAAAAGTTTGATGCCAGCTTCTTCCTGATTCTACAAAAATTGTGATTATCCGATACTGCCAAATTGGTAAAATTAAATGGTTTTATTTTGCAGAACTTAGCAATCATTTGTGCAAAATGGAAAGAAAACATTGAAAAACAAAAAAAAACCCTCAAGTCATATACAAGGATATCAAACTATTAGAAAAGTTAAAAGCCAACGCCTTGAGTTATTTTGATGCCAACCGATGGAATAAAAGTTTTCTATGTTTGTATGACTGAACAGTTGTTCTGTTCTGGCTCCAGATTTGGCTGTTGAAGTCGTGAAGTAAATGTCTTGCAGATTCAGGGAGACTTTTGTTTCCCTGGGGCTTGGAGCTCTCTAGGAGGGCTGGCACAGAACACTCAAAGTAGGATATGTCCCAGCAGAGCCAAATAACTGGTTTCTGCCAGGCTTGGAGAGAGCAGCTGGGAGCTCTAGCGTAGTCTCTGCAAGAAGGGACCTAGCTAGCAAAGCCATACACTAGGGTTCTAATTATAGCTGTGCCGATATCCAGTTCTGTGCTCCAGTGAAAATCACTTACTCTCTAACTCTCTCCCTCACCATCTCTCACATGAGAGGGTTGCACAGAAGGACGCCTAAGGTCCTTCAGACCTGAACAGTCTGAGAACCATCATTCTCACCATTTCTCTGTTGAAGTCTTATGTGGAGTTCTGAGGTCTAGTTTGTGACGGTCTGTGAAGCCTTTGTAAAAGTTTCAACTCAGAAAATAACCAATTTTACATGTTGACTGGATAAAACCCCTTACGCATTTTTCCAGAAAGGAAATTTGATTCCCATGGGGTTACTTTTTCTATTATTATTATTTTTTGAGATGGAGTCTGGCTCTGTTGCCCAGGCTGGAGTACAGTGGCACAATCTTGGCTCACTGCAACCTTTACCTCCCAGGTTCAAGTGATTCTTGTGCCTCAGCCTCCTGGGTAGCTGGGACTACAGGCTTGTGCCACCACGCCTGACTAATTTTTGTATTTTTAGTAGAGACAGGGTTTCACAATGTTGGCCAGGCTGGTCACTATTTATTTTTTAATTAAAAGGATGCACTAATTTGTTCTCCAGTATCATGTCTCCCTCCAAGGGAAACATGTAACTTTGTGGATGAAATATAAACCTTAAATTGCAAAGGCAGCTATATCAATATATCCATCTATACATATGCCGTATTATCAAATATATAAAATGGAAGCCATTGGATAAAATGCTTATTGATATAAATGAGAAACTTAGCTTTTTCAGTTATGGAAAGAAAGTAACAAAAGACAGAAATTAGTAAGGTCTGGCACTGTGGGTTTTTTTTTTTCCTCTAAATAACTAGACTGCCATTTGACACCAAGACATCTACAGAAGTATTGCATAAGCTTTTTCCTTTGACTGTGAATTTGCATCTTTATACCATTTTCCACATTACGCTGAAGTCTTGCCTTCCAGACAGCTTTTGAATTGTTTCCTGCCCCTCATGTTTGATATATAAATGCAGTGTTTCTTATGGAAGGACTTTAAATAGTATATATACCTCTGCCTGTTTGTATGTTTAGAAATACAGAATTCTATAATATATAAGTGACTTTTAGGTATGTACACGTAGGTTCTTTGATGTGTCAATTTCTTGACTGATGAAAAACTTAACTCTGTTGAGTCCATAGCAGTTCCCTTTGAATAAAACCTTACAAAAAGTTTGGAAAAAAATTTGCTCCTTGACAAATTTCTTTTAGAGACAGTAGCTAGTTTTCTGGTTGTGAAAGGCAAGCTGAAACCACACTAATATGAGAAAACGGTGGGCCGGGGAAGCAACATTTTATACTCAGAAAGAAACACAAGTCTAAACAGAGAACTTACTTTAAAAAATAAAGGCAAGAGGGTTTTCTGTTTTGTTTTGCTTTTATTTTGTGGTCTGTTTTTGTTTTTTTTAATATAAAAAGCCCTTTTCCACAGTAAAAGCTTTTTTTTCACCCCCAAGAGGTTTAGAACTGTATAGAGATAGTTACATACACGGGCATCTCAAATGAGAGGGCAGCATACATACATGTAATTGGTTGCTTTTTTCTTTCCCTCGGCAGTCTGTAAAAAATGTGAAAATGCTCCTGCTTCTGCCTAGCCATTAAAAGGCAGTGTCTGCACCATACTGTGATTTGGGAGCTGAAGAAAATGGCCAGAACTGACTGATATCTGATAAACAGTAACAGGAGTCAGTTTATTGCACCAATCGTTAAATAATGGTGCTGATTATAAGGCTGCTAACTGCAGATGCTGTAATTGTCTGTCATAAATCTTAGTCATTTGTGACAGGAGCACAATGAAAGGGAGCATCTGCTTGAGGGCAAATGACTTCTGATAAATATCAGCTCCACGAAAATGTACTTGGATGTGTCTCAATATTTTGGAGAGCCATTCATGTTGCTTCCACAAATGTGAAGTTATTATTGGTTTGTATTGATTTTGCCACCCTTTTTTTTTTTTTAAAGAGACAGAGAGTGACTCAAGGTTGAGTTGAATAGCATCTCAGCTCTTTATCTGATCTACTCATTTCTCTCAAATGCATGTTTGAGTGAAAAAAAATAATTGCACTTTTTTCAGTAGATTGCTGTTCAAAACACAGCCTGGGAAATTCAATATGCAGCATATAAAAAAATAACAAAAGCCAACATTTGTTGAAAGGGGAGGGAACACATTTGGATTTTTACAAAGGTTATTTTTCAGAAAAGATTTTAAGTGTTAAAATGCCAATCTCTAATGAATTTTAATTGCATGAAAATGAATTTTATGTTCTATTATGCCTATAGAAAAATAGCTAATATTGTCATATTCATTATAAAAATTACTCAAATAATAGAAACTACTCAACAAGGACATTTGTAAGTTGAAAAAACTTGGAAAAAGTATATTTACATAAAACCAATATCCACATTTTAAAAACAGCTGTATTTTTTCTAAAACATTTATTTCATTTACTTGCTGCATCCAGGACAGCTTAGAAATATAAAGCAAATAAAATGAGCAAATTCAATATTGTGTTGGGCTCTAACTTAAAAATATGATTTGAAAATGGTAAGAGTTATTATTAATAAGTGCAGGTTGTATCTGTTTATAGCTGTTTACATTTACCAGAGATGTGGGGCTCTTCACAGATTTTTCCATGTGAAGAAAGTACATGTTTTTCATGCAGTGCCTGAATTTGAGAGTCCAGCTGAGTGGTCCAGGAGTGGCTCAGGTTTTGAGATGAAGTGACGACATGCCACAGAAGGAAAGGAGAGGTGGAATCCAAGTGCACCTTCCACGGAAGCTGCCTGGAGTCTCTTCTTTTGAACTGCTCTGCTCCTGTCTCTAGCTCAGTGGCTCAGGCTGAAATACTTGGATAAAGTTGTCCATCCATCCACAGAATAAAGACGCCAGGGACTGTCACAGTGACACTATTAACTGTTTTACCATCCTATTCACAAGGAGATTTAGATATACTTTTTCTAAAAGGTTGACTCAGATTTTTCCTTGTGTCCTTGGCCATAAAAGGGCTTGAGCTGATTGGACTTCCTAATGGCTCTAATAAATATAGATACCCAGAGCTTCATGGTAACAGCACCCAGGGTCTGGGACTACCTTTAGTTAAAGATTCTTTTAAAACAACATTCCTCTGGTATTATTGGACTAAATTTCCTGGGAGAAGATCTGAAACAGAGTGTTCTATACTCACCCTAATTTTTAGAAAGGAAAATTTTGGCAAAAAAGATAGTTTTCATTGACGTATTTAAGAAATAGAAAAACAAGTCCTAAATCTTAATTTCGTATAAAGACATGGAAGAAGGAAGATATACAGAAAAACAGTGTATTTTGGAGTCAGACCAAACTGGATTTCTAGCTCTACAAAAAAAGTTCTTAACTTCGTCCTTCATTTTTACAAATGTGCTATTTCTGTTAATACTAGGGTTGTGAGTAAGAAGTCATATCTATAAATCATTTGATGTAACGCTTGACACAAAGGAGACATGCAATAAATAGTTATAGCTATTGTTGGTTATGTAATTAATATTGTATATTTATTGACTTATATTACATGTTAATAACAAAATTTACATGCTTGTCTGAGTTCACATTTGCATTTGATTTTAATTCCCCTGATAATAATATTGTGATTTATCTTCTTCTGAAAAGAAACTGCTGGGAAACTTAGATACTAATTGCAAATTTCTGTTTCTGTATTTTCATGAGTAGGTAAAATAAAGCAAATATATGTTAAATAACTAAGTCCTGTCTTCCAGGGTTGGAGATGATAAACGAGGTGCCGAGGAAGAACACTAACATTCATCTTTGCTTTCCAGTGCTTAGTGTATTGCGAGGTACAAAGAACTAGCAGTTAATAATATAATAATTTTCTCATGTGTGTTAATGATTGTAGTGTGATACAGGATCACAAGGCCAAAGTAATTAGTGACGGGACCTGAGCTAAGCTAGGCTTCATGGTCGAAAGTGATTTGAATAAGTCCAGTCACCTGATTTCAGTGGGGCCAACAGCATGAGTATGACATGTGACATATGGAAAACATAACACATTTGAAAGATAACTGATATAAAGCAGAGAGTGTATGTTGGAGGATAATGGGAAATAAATGAAGTTGAATTGCTGGTGGTAGGTGAGGTCCTAGTAGTAGTGTTATTATTTTTGTTATTATTAATAGCTAGCACTATTAACTCAACTTATGTGTCAGATATTAAACCAAGTTCTTTCATGCATAACTTCGATTAAGCCCAACAGCAAGCCCAAAAGATAGTAATATTGTTATTCACATTATTTAGGTAAAACAATTAAAGCTTAGCAAATGTAAGCAAGAGTCAGTATTGTGTGATGGGTAAGAGTATAAACACTGTAAGCAGAGAGCCTGGGTTTGAATCTTGGCTTTACTAATTATTACCTGTGTTTGCTTGGGCAACTGCTCATCTTTTTTTGCTCATCCTGTGTTTCTGTTTCTTCACCAGTAAAACAGGGATAATAGTGATACCCAGCTCATAGAGTTATTGTGTGGATCCAATTAGTTAAATTTATATATGTGTGTGTATGTATGAATGTACATATATACACACATAAACTTAGTATGTATATATGCATGCATGTATATATGTATGTACACACAATCTTAACTAATGTGTATGTATATACGTATGTATATGCATGCATACGTATATTCATATATATATACACATACATTCACACACACACACATAAACTATTTGGATCTACACAATAACCCTATTTTATATCTATATACACATGTACATATACATGTCTGTATATGTCTGTCTATCTTCTTTAGAATACTGCTAACTATATAGTCAAGTGTTGACAAGTGTTTGCTTTTATTCAGTAGGTAGCAGATAGATAGCAATTTTGTAAAAGGCACAGCAAATCTTTCTATGGCTTTTTTATATTGCCGATCACTTAAGCTGAGAGAATTACATACATAAGTAATTTATATTCACTTTAGAAAAAGTAGAATATGCAGATAAAAATTTAAAATCTTTATTTCTCATATATAATCATTATATTGCTTTTTTTTTGAATATGTATTTATAAACATATATATAAAGATATGTGTCTTATAACCTGATTTTCCACTTTAAAATATCTAGAAACATTATGTCAATAAATACAGCTACCTTATAATTGTAATGGTCATATAATAGTCTGATGTGTGGATGTAGCATGCATAATGGAACCCCAATTGCCTATCTTTATAGATGGTTTTCAGTTCCTTTTTGGTATTTTAAACATTCTGCAGTGAATAATCTCATAGATTTATGGAGCTATTTACTTAGGATAATTACCAGAAGTGTAAATTCTGAGACAAATTTATGACCATTTGTCAGAAATATTATATATTTACATATTGCCAAATAACCACTCAGAAATTTTTAGAATTTTGCAGTTCTGTCAACAATGTATGAGAATTGTCATCTCCTGTCCCTCAGTCAGGTCACATAGTGGTTATTGCTCTTTTAAAAAATATTTTCAAATCTGATATGTGAAATGCTTTATCATCATTTGAAATCACTTAATATTACTATTACTTCAAATATGCTTATTGAAAATTTATATTTTTATACATTTTCTGTTTATGTTATATTTCCCCCATTTAAAAAACTTTGAGGTGTTTTATTTGAAATGAATTTTCTTGATTATGATAGTAACCTTTTGTCTCACACATTTGGAAAATATATGTGACTATACTTTGGTAAAAATTTGCAAAGGGGAGGAGCAAATGAGTTTGGAACCATTTGGAAAATAATAAAGACACTTTTTCTAAAATTCAAATCTCAGTGTTTCAGTTCGCTTTGTGTTGCTATAGAAGAATACCTAAGACTGAGTAATTTTGAAAGAACAGAGGTGTATTTCTTACAGCTCTGGAGGCTTGGAAGTCCAAGATAGAGGGTCTGCATCTGGTGAGGGCCTTCCTGCTGCAATAATCCCATGGAAAAAGTGGAAAGGTGAGAGAGCACATGAGAGAGGGCAAACAGGACCAAACTCATCCTCTACCAGGACCCCACTCTCCAAATAACAGCATCAATCCATTCATAAGGTCAGAGTCCTTGTGATCTAGTCATGATGAAAGGTCCCGCCTCTCAATACTGTTGCATTGGGGATGAAGTTTCCAACACACAAACGTTGGGAGCACATTCAAACCATAGCACTGAGCATGTTCTATTATTTTAAAGACCTTTGATAGCTTCCCTTTGTAATAGAATAAAGTCGAGGTTTTAAAACTTGGCATATTAGGTCTCCCATGACCTGGTGTTAGTTGGCCTTGATAACCTCTTTTGTAAACACTTTCTCATTGTGGGGCAAATTGTGTGTATCTCTTTCCAAGTCCACTTTCTGTGAAGTCATGTTGGTGGACTGAAATCAGACATAGCAGGAGTATTTACAGCATGGAAACTGGCAAACACTACGAAATAGGACTTTTTTTTTTTTCCTGGAGACTCAGATGTTAACTGTTTACCAGCATTCCACTACATGTACTCTAAACTCCAGGCATCCTAAATTTCTTAGCATTCCTCATCCAGGGCAGGAATAAAATATGTTTGCACCTTAGTGGGGGTAATGATCCGCTGCCCTATCAACACCGATTGGCAGTGTCTAAGGGAAGCAGGAAGGCTGGTCCTCTAGTGGAAGTGCTCAGCCTCTCTCCTGACTAACCCAGGCCGTCCCAAAGTTGCCTGTTCTATGCAGTCATACAAAGCCCTGTTTTGGAAACATGTCACATTGAGAACATCATCCAGTATGCACGATGAGTGGAAGAAAGTGGCCGCTGGTAAGAGGACTAGTCAGGATGCTGAAATTTTGTAGAGAGCATCACCTGGTCCTGAGGGGCTGGTGAGCCCTGGAGCTGGGCGGTAGTTTTAAGGACAGAAAGGAAAAGCAGACATGAGCCGCTTTAGGCAAGGAACAGTGGAACTTGGTGAAGGATGGGCTAGGAAAAGAGAGTAGGCAAAATTAAAGCTTAAAATGTCTTTAAGCTTCTAATGTAGGAGGAGATGTTTAGAATAGATGTTGGAGTCATCTGTGTAAAGCCATGGACTCACCAGGAAGAGAACCCAAAAGGTAAAAAATAAAGACAGAGTGGGGGCAAAAATCTGAAAGTTGAGTTGAGTGTCAGGAAAATCTCTGCTTTGCGAGAGATCAAAAAGGGGTGTAGAGGCTGGGCACAGTGGCTCACACTCATGTCCCAACCCTTTGGGAGGCTGATGCAGGAGGATTGCTTGAGCCCAGGGGTTCCAGACCAGCCTAGGCAAAACCCCACGATCCCATCTCTACCAAACATTAAAAAATTAGCTGGGCACGGTGGCACATGTCTGTGAGTTCCAGCTACTCAGAAGGCTAAGGCAGGACTGCTTGAACCCAGGATTTCAAGGCTGCAGTGAGCTATGATCATGCCACTGCACTCCGGCCTTGACAACAGAGCAAGATTCTGAAAATTGCAGCATCCCAAAAGCTGGGGAAAGAGTTGTAAAGAACAAAGGATACTTCAAAAAAATTGAAGATTACTCTATATACTTTTAAGGGAAGAAAACTGAAGGTGTAAAAACAGCTAAGAAGATTATCATTAACTTTGGGAAGTTCACTAGTAACGGTAAAGCTGGTTTATCTTCAGAGCAGTAGAAACTGGAAAGTCACTGCAGCACAGCTCAGTGATGGAGTTCAAATTCCTGTGCTGCTTACTGGCTGTACTTCATGTTACACAAATGTCTTCATCACTCCAAAATTAAGTTTCTTCTCTTATAAATTGGAGATAGTTTTTGTTCTATTTCATAAGGTTATTGTGAGGGTCAAAAGAATGATACCTTTAGAAATACTTTGCAAACTGAGTGTTCAGTGTCACACATTTCCATTATTACAGTCATAATCAGAGCTAGCAAGAAACAAGAGGAAGAATGATTAATAAAAAGAAAGGTAAATGATGAGAAGAGAAAAAGGGGTGATTGGGCAGCAGCTTGAAGAAGAAATGAGGTTTATTTTTATTTGTTTGTTTATTTATTTATTTATTTATTTTTGAGTTGGAGTTTTGCTCTTGTCACCCAGGCTGGAGTGCAATGGTGCAATCTTGACCCACTGCAACTTCCACCTCTGGGTTCCAGTGATTCTCCTGCTTCAGCCTCAGTTGCCGAGCTCAGCTCTCAGCTCAATAGCTGTAGCTGAGACTGCAGGTGCCCACCACCACACCCAGCTAATCTTTGTATTTCCAGTAGAGATGGGGTTTCACCATGTTGGCCAGGCTGATCTTAAACTCCTGACCTCAGGTGATTTGCCCACCTCAGCCTCCAAAGTGCTGGAATTACATGGGTGAGGCACCATGCCCAGCAGAAACAGATTAATGAGGCATTTGTTTACTTTTGTTTGAAAGTAAGGATACTTTGGGCATGGCTGAAGAAAGAAGACTTTCATTGTGGAGGACAGGTGACTACAGTTGTAGTGTCCAGGTAGATGAAGGGTATGATCATTCAACTTAAGAGAGAAGACTTTTCCTCTGGGACTGGTGGGAAGATTGAGACCCAGATACAGAGACAGGCGCTTGCCAAAAGGAAAATGGGATGAAGCTGTTCTTGTGTGATGATCCGAACATGTGCTTGAAGGATAAGGAAAGGCTGTGGAAGAATGGTTAGGGAGAGAGTGATGGGTTCTTGAAGAAGAGTTAGAAGACAGAAGTATGGTTTCAATGACTGCTGTGGTATTATCTTCTAATACTGTAACCAACAGTATTCAGTCCCTTTAGAAGAGTTGTTGAATCCGATGTTAATGACCTCTCCCCTACGTAGTCATTGTGCGTTGGCTCAGTTCAAGTTACATAATATGATCTAACAAGAACAGGAGTTATGCTTCTGCACAATTGGATTGGATAACAAGGATGGCCACATCATTATCTGAACTGAAGACTGGAGATAGTTGGATATGGGCTTTGTATATATTTTCCAGTTTTGCAAAGCCATGTGGGAGGTAAAGTCTGTACACTAAAATGTTGGATTCTCCAGGATAGTTCCATGGTTTGTAAGTTGAAAGGGAGGGTCTGTTTGAAAATCAGGAGTTTCTTCGAAATGTGAATCATATGATCTGTAAACAAAGTTACCAAAGGGTAACTTCCCTCTCAGATATCATGGGACTTATATTAGGATGTGAAAGTGTAAGGTGGCGATGAGATGGGCATAAGAAGGTGCCTCTATTCTAGCATGGTCGCCATTGGCCAAAACTGAGTGATGGCTACCTTAGAAATGACTTGTCCTGTACAGGTTGCTTCAGTTACTACCACTCCCATTAATCTGTCAGATACGGAGGCTGAGGATCAGTTTTCATTCAAAATTACACAGGATCCCTTGCTTTTCTTGTAATAAAAAGGAAGTTCTCTGGTTCATGACTCTATCAAAAGTGGAATAAGGAAAGAATGAAAGTTTATACGTTTTAACTCTTTTCTTATACACCTGACTCCAGTAGGCATCTGAGTTTAGGAATCATGGTCCAACTCAAAGTTATCAAACTCGGTGTTATGTATGGCATGGGATATGTTGAGATAAATCCTGAGGTATGTCAACCACTTAGCAAGTGTAAAGTAGGGATGTTTGTGAATATTGAACTTTTGACATATTAAAAATTGTTCAGGTGAGGTGGCGTATGCCTCTAATCCTAGCACTTTGGGAGGCTGAGGCAGGCTGATGGCTTGAGCCCAGGAGTTTGAGACCAGCTTGCAACATGACAAAACCCTGTCTCTACAAAATATTAGCCACATGTGGTAGCACATGTCTGTAGTCCCAGCTACTTGGGAGGCTGAGGTGGGAGGATTACCTGATCTCAGGGAGGTGCAGGTTGCAGTGAACTGAGATTGTGCCACTGCACTCTAGCCTGGAATGAGATCTTGTCTCAAAACACACACACACACACACACACACACACACACACACACACACACACACTATATATATGTGTATATATATATATAGTCTCAAAACACACACACAAATATATATATGTCTCAAAAGATACACCCACACACAAATATATATATATTATATATAATTATGTAATTATATATATAATATATAGTATAATTATATTTTATATATATAACAACAAATATATAACAAATATATATATTATATATAATTATGTAATTATATATAATATATATAAAATATAATTATATATATTATATATATTTGTATGTGTGGGTGTGTGTGTTGAGACAAATATGTATATTTAATAAATATATATAAAATATTTATAAAATATATAAAAATATATATAAAATAAAAAAGCTTACTATTGTATAATCCATTCTAATGTATACTATTGTATAATATATATATTATATATATGTGCATATATATATATGCACATATATATATATATATTTGTGTGTGTGGGTGTGTGTGCATGTGTGAGAGAGAGAAACAGAGTTTCACTCTGTCGCCCAAGCTGGAGTACAGTGGTGCAATCTTGGCTCACTGCAACCTCCGCCTCCCAGGTTCAAAGCAATTCTCCTGCCGCAGCCTCCCAAGTAGCTGAGATTACAGGTGTGCATCACCATGCCTGGCTAATTTTTGTATTTTTAGTAGAGACAGTTTGCCCAGGCTGGTTTTGAACTCCTGAGCTCAGACAATCCACCTGCCTTGGCCCCCTAAAGTGCTAGGAGTACAGGCATGAGCCACTGTGCCTGGCCATAATTTCTTTTTCAGAACCACTTTATTGAGGTATGATTGACAGGGAAAAGGCTTTACATATGTAATGCATACCATTTGATGATTTAGAAATAATTATACACATACGAAACCGTCACTACCATCAGTGCTATCAATATATCCCTCACCTCCCTCCTGCTTGCTTTATTTTGTGTGTATGTGATATGAGCACTTAGGATCTACCTTCTCATCAGAGTTTTAAAGCATATGATACAGTATTGTTTACTGTAGATGCTATGCACGATAGTCTTTTAGGACTAACTTATCTTGCAGAAGTGAAAATTTATACCCTTTAATGAAGTGTCCTTGTTCAGCACCCCGACCCTAGCTTCTGGCAGCCGTTATTCTGCTCTGTGTCTATGAGTTGTAGTATTTTTCCTGCTATGTCTGGCTTATTCTGCTTAGCATATGTTCTTTAGATTCATTGATGTTGTCACAAATGGCAGAATTTCCTTCTTCTTGAAGGCTGAGTAATATTCCATTGTATAGCTATATATACCATATTTCCTTTATCCATTCATCTGTTGGTGATATTTGGATTGCTTTGGCTAGTGGGAATAATGCCGAAAACCAGATACCTGATAAAGGGCCAATGTAAAAAAAAAAAAAAAAGAAAAAAAAAGGAACTCCTGTAACTCAATAGCAAAACCACAAATGACCAGTATAAAAACGAGCAAAGAACCAGAGCAAACATGTTATTAAAGAAGACATGTAAATGGTCAATAGGTATATGGAAAACTGCCCAACATCAGCAGTCATCAAATGCAAATTAAAACCACAATGAAACATCATCTGTTATTTGGCAGAAAAAAAAAAAAGATAAGTGTTAGTGAAGGTGTTGAACCCTTGCAAACTATTGGTGGAAATGTAAACTGGTACAACTACTGTGGAAAACAGTATGGAGAGACTTCAAAAATTAAAAACAGAGCTTACTATTGTATAATCCAACAATTCTTCTTCTGGGTATATATCCCAAAAAGTTTAAATCCAAATCTCAAAGAGATATCTGATATAATTAAGCATTTAAAAACCTTTTCTTTTTTAGAGACAGAGTTTTGCTCAGCCCCCCAGCTGGAGTGCACTGGCATAGTCGTAACTCACTGCAACCTCAGATTCCCGGGCTGAAGTAGTCCTTCCACCTCAGCCTCCCAAGATACTGCTGGCACCTGCCACCACATTTGGCCAATTTTTAAAGTTTTTTGTAGAGGTGGGGTTTCCCAGCCTGGTAATGAATGATATCTGATATAATTTAAGCAGGAGAGAAACATGTTAGAGTTAGCACAATGAGAATATCCGTGGGATCATTCACACACATAGCATGTCATATGTGTCTGAGAGGGAAAAAAGTTGAGAACTATTGCTCTGGCAGATGGTGGAACAATGACTGTGTAGTCATTTTAGACAGCACTAAAAAATCACATGTGATGGAATATTTTCTGCAGAGCTATATTTTTTCTTAATTTTTATCAAAGTCAAATGTATACATAGTTTAAAAAATCAACTAGTGTAAGATTCATCATGAAAACCACAGGTCTGCTGACTCCCTTCACCACCATTTCTCCCCCCACAAGGCAACATTTAGGTTAAATGAATAATTGATGTTTACACTGCTATCTTATAAATTGTATTCATAATTAAATCACAATGTTACTGTCACATTTTGTTACTTCTAAACATTGCTTTTTTCTGGAGTTAATCATTGTCTCGTATTTTGTTTGTTAGGTTTTCTTCCTTAAATCGTGTATTAGAATTACATCCTTCTCAATATGGTGAGGTCTGCTGGATAGTATCAGTTTCATTTTATCTTGGAGACCACCCTCTTGAAGCCTGCCATCCTCTGCTCCATCAAACTAGTTGCTCTCTAGGGTGCTACGTAAGCATCATCCTGGGATTCCCCATGGCCATGGTTCAGTTACTTCACTTTCCTCTTAGGTGGGATCCCACATCTATTTATGCCCCTTTACTCTAATTGTTGTGAATTATGTCCTGGGAGTTTCCTGAGAAAGGATAAGTGCTTTTGATTCTTTACAGGACTCCAAAAAGGTCTGTAGTCTACCATCACACTTGGCTAAGTGTAGACCTCTGTTGTAGAAGAAATAATCCCTCTTTTCTGATGATACTGTTCCATGTGCTGTGTTTTTGAAAATTCTTACTGAGAACTGTGAAGCCATTTTGATTGATGATCTTTCATATATGATCACCTTTTTTTGGTATGTCTATCTTCAAAGTTTTAAAATATCACAATAACCTGTTAATCCAGTTCTTTTGGGTTTAGAAAAATATCATTGGCTAATTTCCTTCCCCAAAGTTTTCTTTTTCTGGAACTTTTATTGGTCAGCTTTTAAGGTTCATAGATTAGTTTTCTACTTTTCTTATTCTTTCTCTCCTGTTTTTCCATTACTTTGTCTTTTGTTTTACATTCAAGAAGATTTTGTCAACTCTGTCCTTTAAATATACTACTGAGTTTCTTAAAGTTTTCCTGCCAGATATTTTAAGGCTCAAAAGCTCTTTGTTGATCTATTTTTGTTTCATAGATATCATAGTTTTATTTATGTATAATTAGTAACCAGAAAATACACTAATAGCATTTCCTCCATTTTAGGAATTTGTGTGTTTAAATATTTTTTTCATAGAGATTTTAAAAAATATTAGTAATCCTTGACTTTGTGTCATATTTAAAATGTGAGAGTCCAAGAAAATATTGGAAGCAGTGTGTGTGTGTGTGTGTGTGTGTGTGTGTGTGTGTGTGTGTGTTAGGGACAGGAGAGGACTCCCCACTGATTGGATTCATTGGCTGTTTCATTGGTAAACCCTTAAATGTCATTATCTTTAGGTGTTGAATCTCAAGCTGCCGTTTCTCTGGAGAGAAATTGTTCAGTGTCTTGCCTGGACGTGAAAACCTGTACCAGGTCTTGAGGGATTTATCCTAAAGGATTTAGGCTGGGGATTCTCAAAACTCGGTCTGTGGACTTCAGGGTCTTCCTAAGATTCTTTCAGGGATTCTAAAATCAAAACTATTTTCATAATAACACTAAGATCAGATGTCATTTGCATTTTTGTGGTGGTGATACATGCACTTACGTGCAGACCCAACCCTGGGTAGACTTGCTGGTGCTTAACAGTAACCAATGTCGATGCACCAAACATGACTGGGAGTTATTGTATTCTTCACCACCATGTGTTTAAGAGTTAAAGCAAAAAGCAGAGCCACTTTCATTTAAAAATGTCTTTAGTGAACGGTAAGAGTTATTAATTATTATTTAACCTTGACCCTCAGATGCACATCTGTTACATTTTCTGTGATGAATGGGAAGTAAGCACAAAGCACCTCAGCACCATGCAGTGCGGTGATTATCTCGAGGAAAAGCATTTGTGCTGTTGTTTGAGTTACAAGAACTACCTGCTTTCTTCAAAGAACCCCATTTTTGCTTGGAATAATGACTGACAAAGAATGGTCATTCTGATGTGGCTAATAGACAGACGGTCCTCAAAAGTGGACAAAGTAACCTTAGCACTTCAGGGGAAACAGCTGATGGTATTTGTTGCCAATGATAGAATCTGAGTTTTCAGGAGAAAGTTGGAATCTTGGAAAACTTGTATCCTCCACCATGAGTTTGAAAGTTTCCTAAGTGGGGTTACCAATGATAGTAACCATGTGATTTTTCAGTATGATATAATACGGTGCACCTATGTTTGAAAGATATGCCTAAATCAGTGAACTGGTGTTTTCCAAATGATCAGTGCAGGATGTTTCCAAATCATGCATAAGAAAAAGTGCAAGATCGGTCAATAAATTTTAATATAGCAGAATACAAAAAGTTCACTGATGCAGTTTCAAATTTTGTATTGAAACTCTTCTTTAAGAAACTACCACTGATCAAGTTTCAATGTGAAGAAAAATATTCACAACTATCTGAAAATATTTTGTTAAAATAATGCTCTCTTTCTAACTACGTATCTCTGCAAAGCTGGATTTTCTTGGTATTCTTCTACCAAAGCAACATATTATGATAGATTGTGTGCAGAAGTGGTTATGAGAACCTATTTTCTATTAAGCCAGACATTAAAGAGACTTGTAAAAATGTAAAAGTGCCACTCTTCTCACCAGTTTTTTTAGTTGTGAAAAATATAGTTGTTTCATAAAAATGTTATTTATATTAATATATAATGGACTTGCTGTTATTTTAAATGAATTAATAAATATTTATATTTTCAGTTGTAATTTATAATAAAATAACTATCGATATACACAACTAACATAAACAAAAGATCTTTCTGAAAAAATGATCCTCAAAATTCTCAAGAGTATAAAGTGGTCTGGAGAGCAAAATGTTTGAGAGTAGCTGATAGAGACAATTACTTAATCCCCCCCAAACCTAAGTTTTCTCTAAGGCTTCACACCCGTACTTTTTACTGTACCAGTGTCTCCTAATTTAGAGAGAGACCTCTCTGTTGAGGTGGCTGCCTGGTCGGGGAGGGGCCTGAGAGTATAATTTTTCTTGGAACAGATTTCCAAGCCCTGCATCCTCCTTGCTTCGTAGAACAGTCTGCTTTCTGTTGTTTCTTTCCCGGCAGACACCTAGGTTCCACCTTCTTCCTTCTGCCAAGCCAGGTGCCATTCATCACTTCATTCCAAAATTTTAGTATCATCTCTTGGTTTTCTGTCATCTCCTCTCCCATTCCTTTATCCTTGTGGGTTTATCATTAAAAAAAAATATATTTTTCTGTCATTTTAGTAGAGACTTGAGAGGCAGTGAAGGTAGAAGCATGTATTTAACTGGGAGGACTATATGTTGATTTTGGTGTATGTGCCAACATGTGGAAGCTATTAATTGCTACCTATTTATAACACATTATTTAATTTAAAATATTAAATTAAAAACAATTCTATAAATAAATTTAAAATATTCAATAGAAAGGATATTTGGAATATCTGTTAGACATTTTCATATAGAATATTTACATTTTCCTTTGTTATTTAATTACTTAGGAACAATCAAAGAGGTTTTTGGAGTTCTTTGGGAAAATGGTCCTGTTTTTAAAAATGAGCATTTGTAAAATGCTGATGTTCAGCTTAGAGTTAACTGCATTGCCCACCTAACCAAGTGTAGACCAAAATGACTCATGTTCACTTTAAGTTTACCCCAGATATAGGTTTTAATATGAAAATAGTGATATTTGGATTTAATATTGACCCTTGCATATTTAAATCTATTGAATAACAGATTGCATTATTGTCAGGGCTTATATAATGTTTCTAAAGTATGTTACAATGAATGTACTGACCAAGAAAACTTCCAGGGGAGAGTTCAATGCATTTATGATTCTATATCATGCCACATCACATTGATTACACTCTTTGAAGTCAAGGAAATCGTAGTTCTATGAACTACAACAGAAAGTGAGAAATAGTTTTCAGTGTTAATCGTTTCTCAAATATAGGAACACAAGGAGGATGATCAGACTAGAGTCCGGAATTGTTCAATTTTGATGTTAGTAGTCATGACACTGGAGACTAGTAATAGGGCAGGTAAAGTAAATTGAGATTGCATTTTAGAAGATAAAGATCAGTTGAGAATGGCCTTATAAAGTTGGAAATAAAGAAACAGCCTGGCCGGGTGCGGTGGCTCACACCTGTAATCCCAGCGCTTTGGGAGGCTGAAGCAGATGGATCACGAGGTCAGGCATTTGAGACCAGAATGGCCAACATAGTGAAACCTCGTCTTTACCAAAAATACAAAAAAATTAGCCAGATGTGGTGGCACGTGTCTGTAGTCCCGGCTACTTGGGAGACTGAGGCAGGAGAATTGCTTGAACCCAGGAGGCAGAGATTGTAGTGAGTTGAGATCGTGCCCCTGCACTCCAGCCTGGCGACAGAGCGAGGCTCTATCTCAAATAAATAAATAAATGAAAATTAAAAAAGAGAAACAACTCACAGAATTCAGAACATCATTAACATCATTGAAAATCTGGAAAGCACCTTGAAAATATTCTTTTCGAATACCAGCATTTAATAGATGAGGACATGAAGATTCAGAAATGGAGAGTGAAGGTCAAATTGCTACTTATTAGCAGATGTATTAGAATCTGGGCTTTCTGTCCTCCAGCCCAGTATTCTCTCCCATGTATCCACTTCATCAGAGACAAAGAGGGTATCATACCCTGCAGAAGGGGGAAAGGACATTGCCAGGTCTGCATTCCATTCTCTTCTTAGGTACAGAAGTCTTCTCCTTGATCCAAGGCCCAGCTAAAGCATGATCTCTATTAAAGCTTCCTGGCTGATTTCGCCTCTGTCACTCACTGTGGTCTTCATGTCTCCTGTGCCCTGTCATATCTGCCATCCCATATGATACCTTGTATTTGTGGCCCTTCATGGTTGTCTGTCTTTAAATGTGGATGTTCTGTCTCCCCAGCTAGATAGTGGTACTCTTGGAGGCAGGACCCTATCAATAGTGACTAAAGTCCTGTATCCGTCAAGGTGATTTGGACTGAAAAGTCAGAGGTGCTCAGCAGCTGTTGCTGTTGTTCTGTTGGAAGATCAGGCTGGTTATGTACAAACTGAGCAAGAAAAGTTCCTCAGCATGGCAGGGGCATTGATATCATTCAAGCTGCAGCTCAGGAAACAGGCATACTGCGGAAATAAACAGGAGAACATCACCTACGAACCAGAACACTCCAAATTTAGTTTTTAGCTCTTTCAAGCTATTTTCTGGATTCTGCTAAGCACTGTGTTATACTGTCTGAAGAACAGAGGTGAGAAGCTGGACGTGGTGAGGTTTTTAAAAGAGCAATATTCTATGGCACAGAGAATATTGGCAAGTCCTATTTTCTAAACACAAGTGCCTCAAACAAAGGCTGACATCTGTGGTTGTTCACTTGGTTCACTGCATAAAGGTGCCTGACCAAGAGACAGGAAGGGACACTTTTTCTTCCTTCCAAGAAGAAATTCTACCTAGTACATGTCCCAGAGGCTGACTTTTTTCTACCCATATGACATTTTTAAACTATTACTTTATTTACACAGAGGGTACTTCTGTATACACACACATATACCTTGTAAACATGTATCTTATATGTGAATGGGTGTGCACAGCTGTATCTATCATCTCTATATAACCTATCTTGTCCCCAAACTAAATTTTTATCTAAAAATAATAAAAAAGTGACATTTTACTGGTCAGTTAGACCTTTAATGTTGTAAGTGCTTCACACGTAATCACATATTTATTCCTCAGCAG
Organism: Saimiri boliviensis; assembly: GCF_048565385.1. Classification (NCBI taxonomy): domain Eukaryota; kingdom Metazoa; phylum Chordata; class Mammalia; order Primates; family Cebidae; genus Saimiri; species Saimiri boliviensis. The sequence goes on from NC_133456.1 coordinate 70,063,361, forward strand.
TCTCTGAGTGTTGGTACAATTATTTCCATTTTACAGTTGAAAGAAGCCAAGCGCTGCCAGGTTAGGTGACTCACGCAAAGTTGCAAAGACAATGGAAGGCAAGGCTGAGATTGGAAACCGGTAGTCTGATGGCCGAGCCTCCCTCCACTTATGGGAAGACAGAGACCCGTATCGCGGCATACATAAACATGCATGCTTGTTTATGTATGCCGCGATGGCACTTGGAAGACTGACCTGTCAGCAACACTCCCCAGCGTTTGCCTTGTGACTTAGAGATTCTGAAAACCTTCAGCCTACATTAACCGGATCCTCGAAGGACCTCTGTCCAGCAGACAGGAATTTTGTCCATATTGTGGAGATGAGGACCTCCATGGTTTGTGACTGAGAGAGAAAGTTTTAGGGATTTTACTTCAGCAAATACAATATAGATCACACTTGCTGGTAACCATATTTAGAGTTCCATCCCATTTAAATGTTTAGTTATGAGAATTAAGTGGTTTCTAACTCCATCCAGAGCATTAGGAGAGCAGCAGTAGTCAGACACCTTGCAGCCTTTCACCTTTAGAGAGGCTCGAGTCACATTCTACGGTTTTTACTTCTAACAGCAAGTCCGAAGAGTCACCGGCCCAAGGGAGGAATTTAGGGAGCAGATTTTCTTAGAACCTGACAGTACTCAGCAAATGATCATTTCCTCTGCTAAACTGGCATTTCCTTCAGTTTCAGTAGCTTTTGATAAATATTTGTTGAATGTTAAAATGATTGCTATCCTTCCAGTTAATTCAGATGTGAGATGTCTGGCCCATTCTTGGGCTCTATCCCCTTCTTCCCATCTTTTTAAAATCATTCCTCAGTTCTCACAGTTGCTTCCTTTGTACGAAGTTTTGAATTCCTTAGTACCCAATGATACCTATGAGTTTGTTCTCAGCCACTCCCAGTGACATTTGCCAACAAATGGTTTCTTGAATCATTGATTTCTTCCAGCCATTCAGTATCACACATTAATATTGGCTTCCCTTTGTCTTTTGGAATCGAATACAGACTTCAGAGCCCTTTGCTCTAGCTGTTTTCTCCATGAGAGGCAGGAGAAAATGGAGGTTTTTTTTTTTTTTTTTTTTTGAGACGGAGTTTCACTCTTGTTACCCAGGCTGGAGTGCAATGGCGCGATCTCGGCTCACCGCAACCTCCGCCTCCTGGGTTCAGGCAATTCTCCTGTCTCAGCCTCCTGAGTAGCTGGGATTACAGGCACGTGCCACCATGCCCAGCTAATTTTTTGTATTTTTAGTAGAGACGGGGTTTCACTATGTTGACCGGGATGGTCTCGATCTCTTGACCTCGTGATCCACCCGCCTCGGCCTCCCAAAGTGCTGGGATTACAGGCTTGAGCCACCGTGCCCGGTGAAAATGGAGTTTAAAATGACGTGGTCTATGATCTCTATGGACTAGCTTTGGATTTTCCCGGCCATTTACGATTTGTGTAGTCTAGAACACGTCTCATAATATCTGAGTTTGTTTCTTAACTGCATAATTACATGGTTTTGAAAAAAATTATTATATATAAAGTACCAGCAACAGTGCTTGGAGCTATAATAGATGCTCAATACTGAGAGTTATTTTGGTGAAGACGGTGGTTGCAGTGATAAAGACAGACCTGGATCCCAGGCTCCCTACGGAGTCTGCCTATCTCTGGCCTTTATTCTGTTGCTCTCCTGCCTACATGGCCTCCCCATCCTTCCCTTTATTTTGTATATGTGAATATGTATTTGTGATTTGTTTAAGACGAGCAACAATATGACCTTATTTTAAGTCTATTTTATTTGGAGATTTAATACAAGTACATGTAATTACAGAGTTCAGAAAGTATATGTGAAAAGACAAGTTTCCCTTCCGGCCCATAGTTCCCCTCTCCAGAGGCAACCTCTGTCATGATTTCTTAAATGTAAAAGGTATCATTTACACTTTGCTTTAATTTTTAAAGTAAAATACATCTTATAGATTGTTTCAGATCAGTGCATCTGCTTCATCTTTTTAACATCCTTTATTTTTATGTTGCTCTTCACTTTTAAAGAGCTTAGGGTTAGTTAGAAGACTTATCTTCATAGTCATCATTTTAATTTCTAGGAGGAAGACATTATTGGCTCAGATTTATAAAGTATTTATAGCAATAATTATATCATCATAATATTTTAGTCTTTTAGGAATGTGTTAATCTAAATAAATATTTGTAAATTCTGATTAAAGAGGCTGAAATGTAACCGTTTTGTTAAAAATTGCAAAACCGGCCAGGCGGGGTGGCTCACGCCTGTAATCCTAGCACTTTGGGAGGCTGAGGTGGGAGGATCACGAGGTCAAGAAATTGAGACCATCCTGGCCAACATGGTGAAACCCCGTCTCTACTAAAAATACAAAAAAATTAGCTGGGCGTGGTGGCATGCACCTGTAGTCCCAGCTACTTGGGAGGTTGAGGCAGGAGAATTGCTTGAACCCGGGAGGCTGAGGTTACAGTGAGTCTAGGTCGCGCCACTGCACTCCAGGCTGGCGCCTGGTGATGGAGCAAGACTCTGTCTTAAAAAAAAAAAAAATTGCATGACATATAGAAAATTGGTTTCAGTTAAAACAATATCTGACTTTATCGCCCTGGAGGGTAGGTGCGTATATTACTCATGTCTGCATCTCTAGTCTCTAGCAGGCTGCTCAGTATTTAGGAGGAATTCAGCAAATGTCCAGTGAATTAAAAAATGTGTGAATAAACAAGTTAATGAGGTGCACACCAGGGCACTTTCTACCTAGGTTTATGAAATGATGATGTGCAGAAAATATTATATACCTGAGAGTCATTAGTTTACAGCCTCCTAATAAAGGAGAAGTCATTTGTGGCAATAAATAATTCAGTACATATATCGGGAAAAGAAAAAGCATCTTTTGGACTTAGGCTAATCCATCTGTTTCATAAAACCACTTTAGTTGGTTTGGTGTAATTTAAGTTCTGATGCAAATGTCTGTCATGTACTCATGAATGCAATGAAGGTAGTAAGTATTAAGGTGCTGAGTCATGGACCCTGTTATAATCAAGCTGATATGGGGAATTAAAAAAAAAATCTAGATGTTAGGGTTCACATTTGTCTTTAAGACATTTGTAAACTATGTTGACATTTTCTAGAAAAACCATGCCTAGTTGTACTGAGAGCATTTGATTAGAGAACATTCTCAAGACCTACCGAAGTCAGGATCAACCATTGCAAATTTTTGCCCAAATTTTTACTATTTTGATAAACACTTAAAATTAGTGTGCTTTTAAAATATGAGGAAAATAAAGAGGTACTCTGTTGCAAAGTGTAGCTTCAAGTGTCTAGATCAGTTAGAAGAGAAAGTGGGCTCAGCAGCTGGCGGTACAGAGTCTAAAAACACACCTTTGCTGTGAATACGGAGAGCCACGTAGTCCAATAAGCAAACAAACATATGAAAGGCGTGTCTTATTCCTGTCAAAAACTTGTAAAAATAAGCAATGAGACTCCTGTTTATTCCTACACAATTACCAAAAACAAATGGAAAATTAATACCCAACAGTGATGAATTTGTGGTTTAGTGAACTTGAGTATTGCTGACAGCACCATCATATGGTATTGCCCCTCTGAAAGCCAATGTAGCAACGTATTAAAAGCCACAAAAATATTTAAATATTGTATTTCATACGTCCAAGTTACTTTTATTTGATAATTAATTATTACGTTAATATTTAAAATTTTATTTATTTCAAGTTAATCGTTCCAAAAACGGAAACATTTATTTACATGTTAAGAACAACCTTATCTGTGATTAGACGAAAATAGAAACAAGCTAAATATCAGCATCAAGGTTTATTGCAGGAGTCCCCAGCCCCCAGGCCATGGACCAGTGGTCCCTGGCGTGCTGGGGACTGAGCTGCACAGCAGGAGGCAGGCGGCAGGTGAGCGAGCATCATCGCCCAAGCTCTGCGTCCCAATTGTCAGCGGCATCAGATTCTCACAGGAGTGCAAACTCTGTTGTGAACTGTCCCCGCGAAGGATCTAGGTTGACTGCTTCTTATGAGAATCTAACTAATGCCCGGTAAGCTGAGGTGGAGCAGTTTCTTCCTGAAACCGTTCCTTATTCCCCCTACCTCCCCTCTCCATGGAAAAATTGTCTTCCACAAAACTGGTCCCTGCTACCAAAAGGGTTGGGGACCGCAGGCTTAATGTATAGTCCATATGCTAAAGGTATATTGTTCATCGTTAAGAATGACTATAAAGGCTTTGCTTCAGTATGTTAAACTATTTGTAAAATAAATGAAAAACAGAGATATTCGTGATGACTACAAATTTGTAAATTATGCACACTTCGGAGTAACTAGAAGAAAATACCAAATGAAGAATTTCATTGATACAGGTGGCAGAGTTGGTAGACAAATATTTTATCTTAGTATTAGTCTAATTTTAAGCAATAAATATGAATAGTAATTTTTAAAATAATATCATTGACATCATTTATACTAATACTATTTGTGTAAAATGAATAGCAATTTAAATCAGACTTTTTCACTTAGCTTATGCTGTTTACCTGAGATCAACCTAAAACAATCCCATCATCATAAATGGCAAATCATTTGCTGAAATGGTGCTCCAGAGAATTGGACATTGGGTGAATGAGATTTTGTTTCATGTTTATTTCCCTCCAAGTCTGAGGTGAGAAGTAGAAGGTGGCTCCTTGGTAACATCAGTGCAGTCCCTTCCCCTTACCGCCACTTGCTACAGGGACCTGTCTTTTATGTCACCAATCTGACTGGTGTCCCTATTAGAGAAGGAGATTTGGACACACAAAAGGACCCAGGGATGCTCACACACAGAAAGAAGACCTTGTGAGAACACAGAGAAAACAACCATCTGTAAACCAAGGGAGACGTGTTAAAAAAACTCACTTCTGCTGGACCTGGATCTTAGCCCTCTAGCCTTGAGAACTGTAAGAGAATAATTATTTGTTTTTTATGCTACTTAGTCTGTGGTATTTTGTCATGTCAGTCCTAGCAAACTAATGTGGATGGTTATCTGGCCTTTGGTTAAATTTCAGTGCCAGAAAACTTGTGACCTGCCAAGGCCACCCAATTTTATATTGGGTTAGCATCAATTATTTTACAGATCTTTCTAATATCGAGCTAAAATTTTCCTCATTGTAACTTCTCAATGAACCTAATTCTGGCCTCCAGAAACATAAAACAAATATCATCTTCAATGGCATTTCCCAAGTATCTGAAGGTAATTATTTCCCTATGAAGACTATTGCCTTGGAACATCCTCCAGCCCCAGTTCCTGTCACTGTCCTCATTGGCTGTATTTTTAAGCCCTCTTTTTACAATGAGGATGTTCTTTTCAGTCTTACAAGCGTCTGTTTGAAGGATATTTTGAAAGCATTTCCAGGTGGAATATTTTGATCACTGATGTACCAAACAGGCCTATTTCTTTTGGGGAGATTGAAATTTATGGTGAGAGAGGGAACTTGCAATTTGTACAGCCTTTTTTTCTGAGACGTGTTAAACAGAGGACTGATCATACATATAAAGTAGAAACATGGAGAATAAGCACCACGACTCCTTACAACCAGACAATTGTAAGAAGAAAGTAACTAAAAGTAATGATAGCAGTAATAGCAATTACAGCAGAGTAATAAAAATAAGTGTAGGAAAATTTGTGTTCCAGCTACTTTTTTAAGTGCCATATTTATATTAACTTATTTATCATCCTAAAATTCATTCACTTACTCAATAAGCAGTTATTAAATGCCTCCTGTGTGTAAGGTCTAATGAGCAAAATAGATAAAACCTCCTTCCCTTATGGATTGTATTTTAGTGAAAAGAAAAAGACAATTATTGATATAAAAATGAGTAATAAATTACATCGCATATTAGAAAGTGAGAAATGGTATTTTAAAAAGTAGACAGGGCAAAGGAAATCTCAGTAGTGCTGGGGTAGGTGGGGATCAATTTGCCTCTGTTAAATAGAGAAGCCAGAACCACTTGCAGTGAGGTGAGACTAAGCCGTCTTGAAGGAGAAGACGCATGAGCAGGCAGATACCTGGGGAGGAGGGTTCCAGGCTGTGGGAATGGCTAGAGCAGCGGCCTCCATGTAGGAGTATACCTCTGTGTTCAGGAGCAGGAAGATCAGTGTGGCTAATGCTTGCAGGCTATCATAAGGCACTGAACTTCCACTCAGAATTCAGTGTGAAGCCATTGCATGAATTTGATCAGAAGAGGCACTTGGCTTGACCAAATTGTAAATGGATCACTCAGCCACGTTGATAATAGATTTGTGGGGCAGGAATTAGTAGACTTTTGAAATGATAGTGGTGGGGACAAAGATGGCAGTCATGGAAGTAATGAAAAGTGGCCAAATTCTTACATTTATGTTGAAGGCACAAAGAAATTAAGTAACTTATCCAAGGTTACAAAGTTAGACAGAATTGGGGACTGAACCCACAAAGTCCAGACCCAAAGACTGCTCTGACACACAGTATGGCCTGACCTGTAAAAAGAGATGGTGAGAACTCATAAGTGGGAGTTGAATAATGAGAATACGTGGACATAGAGTGGGAACATCACACACCGGGGCCTGTCGGATGCCGGGGGCTACGAGAGGGAGAGCATTAGGAGAAATGCCTTGTGTCGAAGGTGAGTTGATGGGTGCAGCAAACCATCAGGGCACGTGTATACCTGTGTAACACACCTGCACATTCTGCACATGTGGTCCAGAAATTAAAGAGTAATAACAATAAAAAGAGATGGTGAGAAAACAGGCAGGGCTTTCTAATAATTATGCAAGGCAGTGGTTTTCTATGGAGGGTCTAAGTTGAAAATTGAAAGCCATTTGTCTGTGATGAGCAGGGTCGCTTCATACATGGGAGCAGGGTATTTAATAAAAATGACTTTTAAGCCCCTTCTAATTCTACAATTCCTGAATTCCAAATATAGAATGAAACAGTTTATACTGTTTGTCAGTAGAAATTGGCAATTCTAATGATTACTATTTTGAAAACCATTTTCTTACCTTCATCTACTTTACCAAGGTGTAAACAATGCTAGATTTGGCCTCTGTTCTCAAGGAAAGGATGAAAACTTGATGAATCTGATGAAACTCTGTTGTGACTAAAAATAAACCCATGAAATTGCCATTTTGAATTCGAACTTAAAAACATTTACATATTTGCAGTGCAAATGCCATTACTAGGTAGTTTGGAGATATAAAATCATAAAATAATAGGGGATAGTCACAGATTAGGATGATGCATGATGATTGCATAAAACCCTTCAGTACTCCTCTATGGGTCTGGCTAATTGTTAAACATTCAAGGAACTATTTCCTGTATGTGCGCATTGTTGGCATTCCACTGGAGTAGTAGAGTATTTGTGTTAGTTTATGAATGGTACATGACTCTGTTTCTGGTAGAGCTGTGGGTTGATGTGCTAGGTGGTGATCCAAAGATATGGTTTCATCTAAGTAGTTTTCAATGTTCTTTACCATAATGTCAAAGTGTTTTGAACAAACTCCTGCTAGGTGTGATATTTCTTGCTGTGAGCAATATGCAGCGAGTCCATAAAACCCACCAAGTACTGCTAGTGCACTTGTTGGGGCAGGAAATATGGCAACCTGGGAAGAATTTGGTGGCTACTTGTGTTGTACTAAGGAAAGACCAAAGAAACCAGGCAGATGCGTGTAGCGTGGTAGAGCAGGAAGAAATAGGCTGGAGTCGGTCCTGACAATTGACAAAGAAATGCCAGAGCCTCTGTCGAAGAAAGCTATTGAAATTCAGCCTGTTTCTGAAGGTGGGAAGTTGTCAGTTACTGCACTTTCCTGGATTTGAGTATGTCTGGAGTGCTGTTGGTTAATCTTTTCAAAGGAGGAAAATTAAGCCCAAAAAGAAGAAAGAAAAAAATAAGACTCTTTCCCCCCTACCCACATACTACCTATAGGATGGAATCTGTGATACTGACCCTGTTGGGCTTGATTCTGTTTTTTAAAAATACAAAAAGTAAACTTGTTTCTTTTTTTACACTGATGTGTCTGTGTGTGTGTGTGTGTGTGTGTATGTGTGTGTGTGCACGTGCGCACGTACTTTCATCATGCAAATATTCCAATACCTAACTGAGAGAGCCATTAGTTACCTGAGGCAGTTTGCCAGCCTACTGTAGAGCATAAGTTCAGATCTTAATGGTGACTTCTTGTCATTTGAGACTGTTTGAATAACATATCAAAGGAAGAGAATCTCAAATAAGTTGTCTAAATTTAGTAAAGAAACCTCTTCTCCCTGGTAATTTTGTTTTGTGTTTCTTTTGGAGCACCATAGACATAAGAAAGAGCACTAAGAATTTCAAGTCTGATACTTTACTTTTTGAAAAGCTGTGGCTTTCTTTCAGGTTTTGTTTGAGACTAGCAACTGATGTCTGAGCCATGAAACAAAACCATATCGATCTTACCTCTTGCAATGTAAAATTGTTCTCTCATTTGGACTCTTGCTGTTTAATTCTTAGTGCAATTTTAATGAGTTCTTTTTGTTTGTCTTCTTTCTGTGTAATATGTAGCCAATGCACTGTTTTAGAATTTTTGATCAACTTTTATAATTCCCAAAAATTAATTGTAGAAAGCGTTTCACTTTGTAAATGTGTACATGTGGAGAACTAGCACCCCCTAGTGTATTAAAAGCCCCCAAAGGTGTGATCTGGATTTAATAAGCTAGTGACAAACAGGAATGTGTTCTAATGGACAAGTTATTTGTTAACTTTTCCTACTGGTATTATGACAAAATTTGTTTAGACACAAGGAAAGTGTTTCTTAAAATTAATAAAAATTATAAGTAAATAATGAAAATTGTATTTCAAACATTAAAACTAAAATTTATAAACCATCATTGGCATTTGAACTGTTGGTGATATTTAAAGGCTGTGAAATAAAACATCAATCTGTGGTCATGTTTCTAATTTTCTAAATTCTCTCTCAGAAAATTTCAGCAACATACTTGTTTTTGGAAGGCTATAAAATGGAAAATGTTTAGGATTCTTCTTGTTTTGGTGACTGTTGTACTGCGTGTTGCCTAATGAAACTGTAAACTGAAAATTATAGCTTTATTCCAGAGAGACACACACAGAGAGAGAGAGAGAGAGAGAGAGAGAGAGAGAGAGAGAGAGAGAGAGGACTTACTCCAACAGATGGCATCAAAACACCGGTCTAAACTGTATGATCGCTGATTGTTAATTGCATCCATAAAACAATCCTTTTAAACAGAGTAATACATTTTATCATACAGATTATAGTTCTGTGCTTTTTGGTTTTTCAATGTATGTTAACATTTTCTGCTCCAATATAAGATTTGTGCTTGTATAATTATCAGATTAAACAACAGAACAACGACCCAATCGTTTTAGGAAACAGGCACAAGGGAGATAGGGAACCATAAATCATATTTTTTAGGACATTGTACTTGAGAAATATTTGGGTTTTATCAGGTTATATTAAAAGGAAGAACGGGCTAGAGCTCACCCTCACCAAATTAAAACAGTGGAAACCTATAAAACATCCTAAATATACACAAAACATATACTGTGTTTTAAAACGTATCTCATTGTAGGAAGAAATGTTTCATTTACATAGATCTTTGAAATGAAAAGGAAATGTAAAAGATACATAATAAGAAAGAAGTATTCTCTGAAAAATTAGAGATTAAGGCTCAAGCTTCCTTTCTGAGATGGTTTCCATGAAAGCCTATGTAGAAGCAGAGGGGTGGATTTGATGACATGGTGAAGACAGACTATTTTAGTAAGATTTTTCCATGATATAGATGGTGTTGGGCAAATGGAATATGAAGATTAGATCTTGTGTTGCTTCTTCACCCTGGGTGATTCAAAGCTGGGAGCCTGAAATTCAGAGATGTGGAAAGGATGATTAACATTTATGTCATCATGAGATGGCTTTTCAGCTCATAGATGCCACATCAGATTCTCCTCTCTACATCTAATATATTAAGGATGAATAAAAGTAATGGATGCCAAACTCCTGCTATTTCCATTTTTCGTCCCATCCTCTGGGAAAGGATTACAGACGGGGGAATAGACTAGCTCATTTAGCTGGAAATATGTATGTATTTAATAAGTCAAATTGTGATGATTCCATTTCTAGGTTTTCAGGTATCTTTACCTGATACATAAGTACCATTAAGATAATACTTTGCTTAGGAAGTTCCATTTATCAGAAGTTTTTAACGATTTAGAATCTATATAGAAAATCTCAAAACTGGGAACATGAATTTAACTATAAAGGCTATCTAGCAGCAAAAAGACATATCTTTAAAAGTCTACAAGAAACCCTTGCCTAGAACCCCCTTTTTTTAATTTCAGAAAGAATTCTAACAAAGCATTGTTTTCCTTGATATTGAAGCCTAAAATAGAAAGGCAAGTTACTAGTGGTAAGCATAAAGAGTTACATCTGAAAAACTGTGTTCATAATTCAAACAAACATTTCCTAATTACAAAGGAAAAATAGTTACTTGGAATATTTCAGCCAAGTGATCAAGGTTAACATCATCAGGAGTAAGACATATCGCATCACAAACCCTCTGATGTGATTACCAAAGAAAGGGCATGACCTTCCTTGTGTTGTAACATTTCCTACCAAAAATATATGACTTCAATATAATCATTAGAGAAGTCAGACACATTGAAGAACAGCCTGTGAAATAAACTGACTAGTAATCATCAAGAGTGACAGGATCATAACTGACAAGCACAGACCAGGATCCTCACAGAGGAGAGGATGCTAAGGAGACAGAAAAGTTAAACTCTGTGGGGCTCCGGGTTGGATCCTGGAACACAAAATTGGCATTAGTAACTGGTGAAATCTGAATAAAGTTTTCAGTCTAGTTAATAGTATTTTACCAATGTTAATTCTTGGTTTTAATGATTATATGTGGTTAAATAAGGTAGCAAATAGCACTAGGGGAAGTTGAGCGAAGGATATATGTGGAGGCTATACTTTTTTGCAACTTTTGAGTAAGTCTAAAATTGTTTCAGGATAATTTTTTTAAATCCTACAAAACTCAAAGTTTATAGTAGTCTGAGGACATTTAATGTAGGAGCAAAAGGCCCTGTGAAATACTTGAGTTGTGTAAAATAATGATTGATATTTAATATAATGAGCACAGGGAAGAATCATTTGTAATATTATTTGCGTGATGTAAGTCAGAAACCATGTAGTATATTTTAGAAGTATGATTTTTAATGTGAAAATTTGGAAGCTGTAAATGAGTAACTTTCAATTACTTGGAAAATTGACTTTTTTGGACAATTTTATCGCAAATGATGCTGTATAATGAACCATTATTCTTTGATAAAAACTTTCCTGCCAGTGTCATACCCAGAATTCTCCTTCAATCCTCTACCCAAGGATAGATATTTTATAACTTACAGTAACTATGCAGATATCTGATGTAATCCAGGTCTTCATTTGATACTATAATCTCATTAAATTTGCAAATTGAACAATGATTGAAGGAATTTTATTACCCTTTGATTTTCGTGCTGTGTATGAATAGGGAATTCAAATAATTTTCTTCAAGGCTTACCTCTGATTTCTGCCTTACAAATAGGAGTTGGACATTTTAGTATCTGCAGATCAGCTGGTGTTAATAAAACCATAGCCCTAAGCCCCAAACCTATCTACTAATATTCTCAAATTTTTCCATAAAGAATGGCAATGAGAGGTTGCACCGAAGTCCGTGCAAGATGTAAATCATCCTTTTCCTTAGCCTATCATTTAGCAAATACGCCTAAATTTCTCTAAACTATACCGTTACACTTCATTAGCTGAAGGAAGCTTGTATCAAGTACCTGTTGCACACCTACCATGCATTCAGCACTGGATGAGGTGCTGTAGGATTCAGAAGTATGCTCCAGTTCTTCTGTATCTTAGAAGAAACTCTTTAAAACCCTCCAGGGAACTTATGCGATTAAAGAACATATGCAGTTGCAGATCAACCAAATTGTACATACTTGAACATTTACAACATTGCCAAGCTTATTGAGATCAAGGACTGTATTTTAATGTCAGATATTTTACAAACTCTATATGATAGTTGATAAGTGTTTAGTACTTGTAATTAGGAAAATATATAGTGGCAAAAGACAAGCACAAACTATTTTAGATTAATGTATTTTAATTTTATCACAAGTGTCTATTAACTTTTGGAAAATAGTAACAAATACGTGTAAGGGGCATGCAACTTAGTATCTGCTTTGGTGCACATAGGGATCCATAGACCCATGAATCCTTCCCCTGCTCACCCCCATCTCATGGATAATGGTTCTCAGCCTGTGAACCCCTGTGTTGGCGCATAAATGCTGGAGGAGTTCAACTGAAGAAGGCTGGCATTGCCAGAGCCATCATCAGAGCCCCTGGATGGGGCTAAAGGCATGCCTCAGAGGTTCCAGAAGGCAGGAATATGTCTAAAGGAAGCCATGGAAAAGCAGAAATACGGTTGGAAAATTGAGAAGGAATGAGGAGCCAAGGTTGGTTACAGGGGAAAGATATGCTGGGGAGTTAGAAACATAAAATTGGTTAAACAAGACCAGTGAAGATTATGGAGATTCTTGAAATCCAAGCACAGGAGCCACAAATTTCTGTTAAAGCAGGACACTGAACTGGGACTCAAAGGACTGGGCTATAATCCTGGTTCTGCCAATTACTAGGCTTCAGCAAGTTAAATTTTGGAGCTTTGACTGTCACTGTTGGTAAAACTGGGATAATCATACCACTCAGGGAAGAGAGCATCTGTGAAATATTCTTGTGAGCTTTCAGTCCATTTGGGTTGAATCTGAAATAGGGAACTATCTAAGATTATGAGCAGGGAATCAGCAGGATGAAAGTAATATATTAAAGAAGATTAGTTTGGCAGCTATTTGCAGTTTGGATTAGAGTCTGGGAAACCAATGAGAAAACTGTTCCAATGATCCAGACTCAAAGACTGTTAAAATAAGGACAAAAGGGGGTTGAGATGAAAATCAATTGGAATTTTAGTTTGATAAGGTATCAGGGATGAGATGAATCAAAATGATTTTGTGGTTTTAAAGAGTCAGTTGCAATGGAGGAATGGCTGATACAATGGGAAAAAGGGAAAACTCAGAAAACGCCGACTTGAAGGGATGTGAAGTATGGTGGTGGTGAATGGCATGTGGCCAACAGTCAAGGCCAAATCAGCTCTGAACTACTGGGAATATGCAGTAGGAGAGAAGTGAAATTTGTACCACAGATGCTAGAGGTGGCAAGTCATGAAGCCTCATGGCAGTCGGGCTGTGACATGGATGTGCTACTTAATAGAGATTACGAACAGAAAGAAAAACCAACGTCTTAGGATTAAGCCTGTGTGGTACTTCCTCTTGAGAAACTGTTCTAAGGGCGGATCAATTCATTATTCTGTAGCTAATGTAAGATGAAATTGAATTTTAATCATCTTATGGGGGGTTTCAACTTACAATAATTTTTTGCTTGTTCTAGAATTCACATGGACCTAAGATATATAGACATGTCTTTTCTTCTTTTCAAGAGGGTGATTGATTATTCACCTATAGTACTGCTCTTAAGATGAGGCATTAAAAATGACTGGGTCATTTCTTCCTGAATTATGGCAGGGGAGCCTGGGAACATTTTTGAGGCTACTGAGTGGCTGAGCCACTCCCAGCAGATGTCCAGTGGGGCATATCTGGCATAAACCCTTCATGATCTGACTTCTTCCCAGCATCATTGTGCAGTATTTCCCAGCTCCTTCCAGCTGCACAGATGTGGACTCCAAATATAACAGGTCTATGCTAGCTCTGAGCCCTTGCTCACACTCTTCAGAAGAAGTAGAAACTTGGAATGCCTTTCTCTTCAAGTCCCCTTCTTTTGAAATTTCTCAAGACCCAGTTCCAATGTTCTGTCTTCCTTGAGACTGTTTCTTTTTTTTTCTTTCTTTCTTTTTTCTTTTGAGACAGAGTTTTGCTCTTGTTGCCCAGGCTGGAGTGCAATGGCGCGATCTCGGCTCACCGCAACCTCTGCCTCCTGGGTTCAGGCAATTCTCCTGCCTCAGCCTCCTGAGTAGCTGGGACTATAGGCACGCGCCACCATGCCCATCTAATTTTTTGTATTTTCAGTAGAGACGGGGTTTCACTATGTTGACCAGGATGACCTTGATCTCTTGACCTCGTGATCCACATGCCTCGGCCTCCCAAAGTGCTGGGATTATAGGCGTGGGCCACCGTGCCCAGCTGAGACTGTTTCTAATTCCCTAGTGGATAAGAATCTCACCTTCACCTGTGTGTGCTTCCACCTCTGCACAGCTCTCCGTCCATCTCCCTCTCACTGTCATTACTTGTTTATACACTAGCTCCAAACAGCAGGTGATGTGTCCGACTCATGCATGCACCCCACACAGGGCCTAGCCTAGCCCCTCACTTACTGCTTGCTAAATTGTGAAGAGAATGACATTTCCCTGCCCCGACCCCACCCAGCAACATTTTAGTAAAGCAAAATGGAAGAAAGTCTGCCTTGGAAAGCAGGGAAAAGAGGAGCCTTCCATCTTTGGCTTTATAGGAAGAAGAGCTGGTGACAGCGGTAGGGTAATAGCCATTTCCATGGTGGCCCAGGAGAAAGATAGAGGCGGTTCCTTGAGAAGAAACATGAAAGTCTGACTTCTCATGGAAGCCTGTGGAGCCCTGACTCATTAAGCACTGGAAGCCAGTGTTAAGGACCTGACTCCTCCATGGAAAGTTTTAGGGAATGGGGTACATTTTAAGAAAGTGAGTATTCAGGCTGGGCACAGTCGCTCACGCCTGTAATCCCCAGCACTTTGGAAGGCCAAGGTGGGCAGATCACAAGGTGAGGAATTTGAGACCAGCCTAATCCTCATGGTGAAACCCCGTTTCTACTAAAAATACAAAAATTAGTGCAGCATGGTGGTGCATGCCTGTAGTACCAGCTACTCAGGAGGCTGAGGCAGGAGAATTGCTTGAACCCGGGAGGCGGAGGTTGCAGTGAGCCGAGATTGTGCCACTGCACTCCAGTCTGAGAAACAGAACAAGAGTCCAGAGAGAAACAGAGAGAGAGACAGAGAGAGAAACAGAGACAGAGAGACAGAGAGAGAGAAGGAAAGAGAAAGGAAGGAACGCTAAAAAAAAGAGTATTTGGGGAGGCCCAGCTGTACAGGACAAAAGGTGGGCAATAGGTTATGGAGGCACAAGGAGGGACAGTTGGGGGTTGTGGAATGGATTGAAAGGAAGAATGTCCAATCCATGGGCAAAAGCTAAATATTGATAACTGAAAAACATCAAAATGGGGTGGGGAGTGTGGGGAAAATTGAAGATATTATTTTGGAAAGGAGAAAATTTATCTCAGTCTTGGTTAACCTGTTCCTCAAATTATCAAATGAGTAATAACCTATCACATTTGGTTAAGGCTACAGAACCTTCAATTAAATAGAGGCTGAACACTTAAATTTGATTAAGTAAGGTGACTCAATAATACAGGCAATTAGCCTGTGGAATGTGCAGGTGGAGAATGAGCAGGAGGAAACAATGCTGCTTTTTAAAAGCAGGTTTTGGTAATTTTTAATGTAGTACCTTGTGCATTTGTAGCGCTTTTCAACTGACAGTGCTTCTTAATCTTCGTTATCTCCCTTGAGCCTGGCACTCTCCTATTGGGCAGGTAGAGAAAGCTCAGCTCACACCTGGAATTCCTGCATCCCCTCCATGGCACCCTGCTCCCTCTCTTGTGGCTGTGGAGATAGATCCAGGGTGTTCAGAACTCTTAGCTGTCATTCAGGTAATACAAAACAACGGGGTTTGACATGAGCTATTTGAACACACGGCTTGTTCTATTTACTTTCGTAGCTCTTCCACATGCCATGTGACACAGCGTGCTGGGTACGGTTGAAATCCACTAGTATTTGAGAAACAAATGAGCTGTTACACAGTTTCCTTGATGTCCTGGCATTTCTAGAAGGTTCCTGACAGGCAGCTTAGTGGGAGCATAGGAGTGTTGCCGATGGGTAGAGGAGAAAGGTGGAAAGACGGCCCTAGGAGGCTCCAGCTCCTTTCAGCTCAGCAGCTCACTTTTATCTGTCTTGTATGTGTCTTCTATATGAGATCTTAAGAGTCGCATTGTGCCCCAAATTCATATGTTGAAGTCCTAACCCCCAGTACCTCAGAATACGGATGTTTGAAAATAGGGTCTTAAAGAGGAAATTAAGTTAAAATGAGATCATATGGGTGACTGTAATCCAATAGGACTAACCTCCTTATAAGAAGAGCGATTTGGACATAGACATTTACACAGAGAAGACCATGTGAAGACCCCAGAAGGCAGCTGCTGTGGTCCGAATGTTCTCCTAAATGCATGTGTTAAAGCTTAACGGTGATTGTGAATGTGATAGCATTAAGAGGTGAGGCCATTAGCAGGTGATGAGGTCATGGGGGCTCTGCCCTCAAGAATGGCATTAGCACATTCATAAAAGGGCTGGAGGAAACTAGCAAGGCCTTTTTGCCCTTCTCATGTGAGGATACAGTATTTGCCCCTTTTTTTTTTGCATTTCTGCCCTTTCACCGTGTGGGGACACACAGAGCCATCTACAAGGAATGTGCCCTCACCAATCACCAAATCTGCCAGCACCTTGATCTTGGACTCCTTAGCCTCTACAACTGTGAGCAATAGGTTTATGTTCTTCATAAATCGCCCAGTCTCAGGCATTTTGTTACGGCAGCAGAAATGGACTAAGATAGCAACCGTGTGCAAACCAGAGAAAGAGGCCTTAGAAGAACCCACCACGCTGGCGCCTTGATCTTCCAATTCCAGCTTCCAGAATTGTGAGAAGATAAATTTGTTGCTTAAACCACCCGGTTGTCTGTGATGCTTTTGTTATAGCAGCCCTAGCAAACTAGTATATTAAGGTTCTAAAGAGAGTTAAAGGGGAAAAAAAGGGAGTTAATGCATTTATGCGTTATAAAACTGCAGTTCTATGGTTTAAGATTATTATCTGTGAGAGTCAGATAAATGCTTATTTTATGTTTAAATCACATAAATCATCACTAAGTAACGATGCTTGAGAAGACTACGTCTATAGCTTCTTTGGACAAATAGATCAAAACAGCTTCTACATGTTATGATTTTCCAGACCTAGAGTATTAAGAATCAATTTGAGCAAACATTGCATCTTGGCATCTTGCAGCATAATTACCATTGTTCCTGAAAAAAAAAAAAAAATGAAGCAGTTTCTAAGCTGCATGTGACACAAACCTATTCCTTAGCTTCCCACCCTTTGTACTGAATACTTCAAACTCTGAGCATCTTTGAAATCCAGGAAGAAAAAATTGGAGTCATTTCACAAAAACACACAAAAAATGAGCATATTTTGAAACCTCTGGGGAAGAGCTCTAGATCTTTTAATGTCACTATTTGTTTCAAAATTATCTTGGGTCTCCTCGATCTGAGTGAATTGCTAACGTTGAAAGATAAGCTAGCTCACCAACATTTTAAGGATGGTACGGTGGAACCATCGCCAGTTGAGGGTGCGGTTTTACAGTAGTGTCACTGCCAAGAAAACTTTGACTACTGTTTACAAAAGGAAACCAGTGAGAAGGCCTATAATGTAATTGTTTCTAAAAGGGCTGGATATAAGCTTTGATATAAGCTTTGATATTTGGAATCCATTGTTATTTTGCCTGATTCCAAGTTTGTATCATTTGCAAATGAAATTAACATCAAGTATTTATTTTTTATACCTGCTGGAGTCACAATACTGAATCTGCTCTGAGGGATCCATATTTTTTGTTTTCTAATTTGAACCTAAATTTTATAGGGGTTTTGAATGGAATTGAAACATGAAACTTCGTTATTACTAAGCATTAAAAAGATTAAAAAATAGGCCAAGTCTATATGTTTACTGCCCTTTATAATCATAAGTGTTGTCTATATGGCATTCTTTTAAGAACGTAAGTGATTGAAGCCTTTTAAGAAGCGATCAGACAATTGCCTAATTAGGAAGTGGAAAAGAAAACACTGTTTTATTTACAGTCTAGAAAAATAATGCTTCACATGCAAGCATAACTTATTCTAAATGATCAGTTGTGTCAGTGTCTGGCAAGTTTTTAAAATGGAAACAATTATATGTAAATGTAAATACAGACTATCTGTCATTGACCGTATTCTGGTGATGGAATATCCAAGCTGATTCTCTCACAGGACTGTCCTCCTAGGACATAAACCTGCTGGCAACAACAGCAACCAAAATGCATCTTCTGTTATCTCACTGGCACCGAGAACCCTGGCAGGCTATTCCAGTAGAAAGGTCTGTGGTTTGTAAAAGGTTATTGGCTTTTGAGCCAAACATTGTTTCTTTACTTAAGTATTGAAGCCCATGTAATATGTCACCTTGAAACCCAGAGGTTAGCAATGAAAAAGTCAGCTGCTATACAAGGGCAGTAAAGGGGTGCATCTCCTTCTGTGCGCTGGGAGCTAGCAACCTGGCAGGAGTAGTTCTAAATTGTGTTCCCAGCCCTTTTTCTAATGGCTGGAGTGTATCACAGTCTTCTACTCACCACCACAGATCACATTAGGTTTGCATAATCTGTGAGATTGACTACAGTATCAGGACAACATGGTATAATTCATCCTCCATGAAGAGTCTAAAGGAAATTCCCAATTCAGCACAAGTATGCAGTTCACCAGTGTGATTACTAAATCAGCATTTCTTTATGTTTTCTAGTGTCATGCAATGTACTTGAAATAATAGAAATACCCCAGCTTTTTAAAACTTTGGTTACACACATTTGCTTGTTTGTTTAGAATTCAGAGCATATTTTTCCCTATAGAAACATTATTACGAATATGCCAATAAAATCCAGCTTCTATTAGAGTTAATATTGCCAAAATATTGCAAGGCTTCAACTGTCTTCTTCACTAATAAACAGAACCAGAACAGAACAAAGTGCAATTAGAGTTAGTTTCATATTTATCTTGGCCACTTATGTCTAAGGAAAAGAAGGATCAACTAAAAAAAGATGGGGCAGAAAACAGAGTCTTCTGAGCACTCGAAAGACCTTAAAAGAATGAAGGTCTAGGCCAGGCATGGTGGCTCAAGCCTATAATCCCAGCACTTTGGGAGGCCGAGACGGGTGGATCACGAGGTCAAGAGATCGAGACCATCGTGGTCAACATGGTGAAACCCTTTCTCTACTAAAAATACAAAAATTAGCTGGGCATGGTGGCGCGTGCCTGTAATCCCAGCTACTCAGGAGGCTGAGGTAGGAGAATTGCTTGAACTCAGGAGGTGGAGGTTGTGGTGAGCCGAGATTGTGCCATTGCACTCCAGCCTGGGTAACAAGAACGAAACTCCGTCTCAAAAAAAAAAAAAAAAAAAAAAAAAAAATGAAGGTCTTAGTGACATCAAGCTTAAAGATGGTGATGGTTTTCCTTTTCTTGATACAAATGCTCTGTTAACCATGCTCTCATGCTAATGCTTGTTGATGGTGATTAGTATTAGTCTTTGGGCTCACAGTGACGTGTAAGGGGAGGGCTTGACAGAGTGAGGTCAAGAAATGTTTCTAAGAAAATGAGCAGGGATTTGATGCAATGGAAAGAGAAACAGGGACTTGAAACACAAGGATATATGTGAAAATTTTTTTTACCAGAATGGAATTTATGATGAATTTAAAGTCAAAATACAACAAAAAATCAAGTCTATCATCTCCTGGCCTGCAAAGAAAGAAGGGAGTGAGTAGGGCAGAGGCTTGAGATCTGACAGCTCCCTGTTCCCAATGTCTCGGTGACGTGACAGCTTGACAGCTACCTGGAGGCAGCCAGGGAGCAGGAGGCAGTGAGGAAGAAGAAGGCAGTGAGGAAGAAGGGCCAGAGCCAGCTGCATGAAGATGGCATTTGTACCTGAGGATGATTCATGACAGCAGGTGTTTTAGTATTATACCATTAGTAAAAGTTATTCATAAGCATCATAGCCATTGCAGTTTTGTATTGCTTACTGTCTTTCAGGCACTGTGTTAATCCCTTTATAAACATTATCACACTTAACCTTATTAACTTTAAAAGAGAGATGTAATTACATCTATTTTCCAGATAGGGCAACTTAAGTTACACAGAAGGTAATGTCTTGTCCAAGATAACAGAGCTAGTAAATAGTGGCCCCGAGACTTGATCCTTGAGCTGGCTGTGCTAAGACGTCACTCTGGCCTAGAATGAGATATGAATCCACTCTCTGATCCGTATGGAGGTTTTGTGCCATTAAAATGTAAGAGAAAAGATGTGCACTTAGCACACTGCTTGGCACAAAGTAAATATTCATTAAGCATTGTGATTATCATCTGCCCAAGTAGAATATTGCTTATGGAATAACAACAGGTCAGTGTTGGGTCTTGGCATTCATTCTAGTTTTGCTTCATTTTGGTAGTCTCCCTCCACCCTTCAGGCATCTCGTGGTTATTCATTTCTAACTTCTTGAAAGTCCGCTGAGTTTTTCTTTCCTGTGATTAACTAGCCTACAAGCCTGCAAGAACAAGGACTGTCCCTGGAACATAGCACGCACTCATGAAATATTCGTTGGATGGGATTATTTAATTCAACAACTAGATCACTTACGTTAGCCAGAAGGCAAAATAAAAAATTTAATTCCATGGAAAAATATCTGTACTATATGTGTGTGTGTATATATATAGGTATATGGTAAATATATATATATATATATATATATATATACACACACATATATACTCACGTATTTACATTACAGATATAGATATGTGTGTGTATATATACCATATATATACATATATAACATATATATGTGTGTGTATATATATATACACCATATATATGTATATACAGGTATATATATGTATATATATGCATATATGTATATGTATATATGTATATATACACATATATGCACACACACACATATATGTGTTATAATATATTATAACCTAAAAATTTGAAGTAAAACATTAAGAACTGAGATTATATATATATATACACACATATATATTATATATACATACATGTGTAGGTATATATATATAAAATCTCAGGTATATATATATATACATACATATATATACACACTTATATATGTATGTATAGATACATATATATAAAATATATATTTAATATATAGGTGTATATATATACCTATATATGTATGTATATATACCTATATATACATACATATATGTATATATATATATACACACACCCCTATATATGTGTGTGTATATATATACCTATATATACCTATATAGGTATATATATACACACACATATATAGGGGTGTGTGTATATATATATATTCATATATATGTACCTATATATGTATCTATAGACAGGTGTATATATATATATAAATATATAAAATATATATTTATATATATATATAAAATCTCAGTTTCTAATGTGTATATATATAGGTATATATATATATAAAATGTATATATACACACATATACATATATACATATATAGGTATATATACACACATATATACATATATGCACATATATAGGTATATATATGTACCTGTATATACCTATACATGTGTATATGTATATACACACACACACATATATGTGTTGTTATATATTACAACTTAAAAAGTTGAAGTAAAACATTAGGAACCGAGTTTTTTTTGTCCTGGTGCTGTAATAACATATGCTGTGGCATACAATACATACCATTAGGCTTCCAGTGTAAATAGTGTATTTCCATGTTTACACTAAACTAACAACGTGAGGAATTTAGCATGATTCTCCACCAGTTATGTAAGACACCTCATTTGAATTCTGTTCTGTTGAATATTCTATTGAATTCTGTTGCACACATAGCACTGTGCCTCTCTTCTTACATTAAAAAAATTACATTTAGAAACAAGAGTGAATATTATCATTAAGAAAGTTCATAATCATGTTTCTGAGATTTATATTCTACCTTGTTTTCTGTGGCTGTGTATTCATTTGTGGGTATGAAAAACAAGAATATTTTATTGTTGTTCTGATATGTCTCACTAATACATGTATATGGAATAAATTTGCCGTGGTTATTAAAGAGTCTGTGACATTTTCTAAAGAGTATGGGTATTGCCTGCACAGCCTGGCTGAAGTCCAACTTGGGGAATTCCGTTTGGCTCTCTGGTTACCTTGGCGATCCTCTCTTCTGCTCCATGGGTCCTCACAGCGGTTGAGCTCAGCTGAGATATTCCTGTTTGCTGTCCTCAGTCCTAAATAATAGTAGCTGAGGGGTTCTGGGTTTTGGAAATTTAATTTCTGCCTATTTTAACAAACAAAATTTTGTGCACATTTTGGAGTGTATAATAAAACCTGGCTTTCTAATTGAAATTCTTCTTGGAATGGAGTGGGCAATCTAATCAGGGAGGAAATTGTGATCCTTGAGTTCTTTCTCTGTTCTTGATCATATTTATTATTCCTATGGAAATTGGAGCAATTTTCTAAGTTTATTTAATCTCCCTTGCCTCCGAAACTTCATAGCAATTTGCTGGAACTTCTGTTATTGTTCGTGTAGTCTCTGCCTTGAAGTGGAGCTTCCTGTTGGCTTATCCTAGGCCTGTGTCAAATTCTCTACTATGAGGACCTCCCTACTTTGTTTTTCCTGATGGAAACTTTCACAGAATGACATGTTGTAGTTGCTCATTAAATGAAGAATGAATAATTTCCCTTTGGGTTAATTTTATTTGCTATTAACGACTGAGCCTGTGTTTTGAACACAGACTATTTATTATTCATATTTATATACGATCGTTTCCATTGAGATGTTTTAGTTCCTGGACATTGGCATCACTATATTATGGCAGGTTGTGCACAGAGGCAGCTGCCTCCCACTCTACACCCTCAATTTACTCTTGCAAAACTTAACGGTCCCGAAAGAGCCAAGCCAGAGGCTAGTATTGGATCTGCAATCAGTTTATTCTGCACTGCACGATTGAATCTGTTCATAAAGGGTAATTCAAAGCAGAGGGTTCCCAAACTTTGAACCACTACATCAAAACAGAAAAAAACGGAGAATGGTCACAAGCAGGCAGCATAGCTCTAACTGTCCCGTCCCTCTTACCAAAAGGCATTCTCTTTCTCCCACTCCAGGAAATGTATTAGAATGCAAATGTCAGACTAACTTCACTGTAGGGTTGAACTTGAATTGGCTTTAACTTAAAATTTAAAATGTGAGAAATTCATCATTGTCCTTGCTTATTATAAGGAATGAAATTGTTGTCTTCATACAGATTTAGGTTGTTCTCAAGGACTTCAAAGGGCTCTCTTACATCTTTAAGCCTTGTCTTAGGGAACTGTTCATCTTCTGCTTGGCAATTTGCTAACACCAAATTGCTATTCGTTTCCTGCACACAGTGGGGGTTTCTTTGGCCTGGAATGCCGTCTTAGTATTCTTGCCTGGCTGACACTCGTGCATCCCTCAGAACTGAGTAAAAAGCCTAGAGGAAGGGGCAGATTCGCTTCTTCTATGGTTCTGTAGCATCTGACAGGTTTACCTTTGCATTTCTCCTTTGTTCTAGCAATCATCTGTTTTTGCACATATGCCTTTTCTGTCACTGTTGGTGGAACTGAACCAAGATTTCTTAGACATTGCAAGTACACAGCACAGCCACTTGCTGGTGAGCCATTTCTCTCCTTATGGGGCATAATTCTTTTCAGGACTGTAGTCTTCGAGGAGAAAGTGCAAAGAGCAGTGGGAACAATATGGATACAGACCAAGGAAGGTCACGTTTATCTGTGTTTCTTTCTCTTCTCTCCATACATTAAATGCAGCCCAAGTATTTACTTTTAGGAAAAATCCCATGAATTTGTTTTACAGTAAATGAGAAAGGAGCTTAATTATTTTCTAATTCAGCTCTTAAAACACCCTTTCTAAAAGATTTATTCTAAGCCCCAAATTACTAACTTACTTTTTGGAATTGCTATTTCCTAGTTTTGGAAAATTTTTAAAATCAAATCTTTTTTTCCTTCTCTTTAGGAGCACTGAAAAAAAATGAATAAAACAAGAGAAAAAGAAATAAATCTTTTTGTCCTCCCTTTAAACCCCAGCAGGAAATGAGTCATTTTGGTAAATGTTTCTATTATTTAAAAGTCAGAAGTTCATGGGTTTTACTCTAAGATTGACTCATGGCTGTGATGCCATGGTGTCAATGAATACCAGATCAAAATGCTACATTGTATTTTAAATGTAAAAATGATTATTATATTTCTTCAAGAGGCAGCATGATATTGACAGAAGGGCACTGACTTCAGCAGGAGAAGACCAATGGTCCAGTCTCAGATTTGTCACCAGCTATGGGACTAGGTCTCCACTTTTGCAAAACGGTGAAATTTAGAATTGGGCTGGTAAAATAGTAGCAACCACAACAACTAAAACTAAAAAACTGGAAGAAATAAATGTTCAACTACTCTATAGAAGAAAACAACTGGAGGAAATCCAGATGATTTCTAAAGATCCTCCCTTTCAAATGAATAAATGAGAAAACGTGTTTTAGTTCTCTCATTTGATAAAGGTTACTAAATGTGTTACCGATGACAAAATAAAGGTTTCATTTTTAAACTCTTGCATGTAAACATGGGATGCAATATTGAAAATCAGGAGTTCTGGTTCTTGCTTTTGGAAGAAGGCTGGCATTGTAGTGCCCTAAAAACACTGCATAGGGATTGTCAAGCCAAAGGAAGCAGCTTTGGCCAAATCCAGGAGGGAATATTGCCCAGGTATAAGGAGCATGGGCTTTAGAATCTCTGGTTGCTTCTTATTAATGGTGCCACTTTAGGCATGTTATTTAACCTCTGTGGAAATGAGGTTTCTTGTTTGGAAAATGAGGATCATAGTATTGACCCATAGGGCTTTTTGGAAAATTACTTGGGTTAACATATGTTAAGGATATAGTAAATAACAGCCGTTATTGTCAGGTGACAGATTGTTATTTGTAGTCTGAGTCAGATGGGGATCGAGTCCCAGACTTGTTGGGGCAGTCATCTCAGGCTTAGCGGCAAGAGTCTTTACTCTTAATGATAAACAACATTTATAGAGTGGGCTATAGAATTGCACATAGATTTTCTGGTTTGCTCATTGTAACAATCCTGGACACAGCCAAAGGTCACCCTGCTAGTAAGTAACAGAGCTGAGGCTCAAACCACGTTTCCTGCCTCCTAACCCTTATTCTGTCCATTGTGATTCTAGTTCTACAGAGCACTAATGAGTCTGTGGTCTAAGTTAATTGCCCAGCTTCTCTATTTAGCTTAATTAATAAAATAACTAGAAAAGCTTTAAGAATACTTTCATAAACAGATAGTTTGCGGGCAGGCAAAGGTAAATTCTGATGAAAATATTTTGAAATACAACTTTACCGTAAGTAGTATATTGCTATTACTACATATATAATTAAGAAATCCAGAGTAATTCTGACCTTTGTTTTGGGGATTGGGATAGATAGTGAAATTTGGGAGGCATGCACAGAGACCTTCAACTTGAGTGGTAACATTGTACTTCCTGAACTGGGAATAAATACATGATAGTTGGTATATCATTTGTTCTTTTTCCCTAATTGATATCAGAAATGTGTCATAATAAAACTTTTCCAAAAAAGACTGGAAGGAAACTTACACAAATAGATAAGTATATTGGTGCATAATAAATGTATTTTAATATTTTCATAACCTAATGCAGAAATGTTTTGCAATGTACATTCGTCACATAAGGAGAAATTTAAGCATTATAAAGAACACATTTATATTCCCTAAGAGCTCTAGCACTTCTCATAATTAATCCTGACTTTACATTTGGGCCATAAATAGATCTGTATTTCTCTTGGCCGGGACTGAGGATGTCATGGCAGCACTGTTAAGAAAAACTAAGAAATTAGTACTCTTGAATAAATTGCCTTGTTTATGAATAGCTTACTTTAAGTAATAGACAGTTTTTAATTTCTGCCAGTCAAACAAAGGTGCAAGCGGACGTCCGCTGCCGGCAGCGTGTCGGAACCCTTGCAGCGCTGCTGCCAGTGACCCAGGTTCCCACAGGTATAATGCTTCACAGCTCACGAAGAACCTCTCTGTACCTCATCTCATGGGAGCCTCACGGAAACCCTATAACGGATCTATCACTATTAGCATTTTCACCATTCTAGAAACTGAAGAAACCAAAGGGCTAATTGAATTGTAGGATAAATCAGAAGTAGGACTGGAACCCACATCTTTTCACTGCAAAAGTGCATCATTGTCTTCACGACATCTTAACGTCCTTCTGTTGGCAGCTCTCCGTCTGGTCCTTTCTTTTCCTGAGCTGATCACTTAAACCAGCACCTTGTTTTTTAAACTTGTCTTCTAATGTTAAAGTTCTCGACCTCTTTCTTACTCCAATAATTAAATATGACTAAGACACTCTAGAGTTTTACCAAATGTCCATGGGTTTCAATGATCTCAGGCTGTTTACGTACTTTCTTTACAGCTTTTTCATATAGTAGCAGAAAAAGTAAGTTGACTTTTTCATTGATGTTAGGAAATATAAGGATATCAAGGCGAACACTCCACCACCAGTCCTACCCCCCGGCCCCAAATTCACCAAACTGCACTACAATCGTGTTGCTTCTCCTGGGGCCCAGAGTTTTGTGAGTGGTTTAGGTGAAGGCGGAGGATTTACTGTAGTTTTGTCTTAGCATCTAGCACATTGCTTTGCATTTGGCTTTCAATTGATTTGTTTAATTTTACCTAAACCCTTACATTATCTGGTTCCAGCCTGTGTCTCTGCTGAGGTAAAAAGCACCATTATACTCAAATTGGTCAAAATGATAATTAAAAAGAGCTATCTTTAATGATTATTTACACGGAGACTCATGCTTTTTTCTGTCATACTTAAAAACTTTATGCCATATTATTATAAATTTTATTGCAAATGTTCGTTCTCAATGTGAGACTCACTTTTGAGAGAATTAATTCATACTTTCCAGTTCCTTTTCTGGGAAATATTTTTTGTCCTTCCTACTAGTTTATCCAAAAGAGAAAATGATGTTTTATGCTAACCAAAAATGAAGACTACTATGTAAACAATGAGTGTGGTGCTTTTTCTTGCATAATTGTGCTGAGTTCTCCTTATTGACTCTGAGAAGTAGGTCATGTTATCCTAATTTTACAGATGAGAAAACACATTCAAGCGGGGCAGCAACCTGACATGTACACAACTACACCAAGAAGTGGCGGAGCAGGTGAGATCTTTTCATAGTGTCGCAGTCTCTACAGAGATGAAAGGTAGAGGGAGAACAATCATTTTATAGACAAACCTTGCAGGAGCTTATTCATGGTCATGGTGTCCACTGTGCTGTTGACAGAGCAGCAACCACCTTCATAAGGTATCTGGCTTTATGGCCCATGGAAAATGGATTGGACTGTTTAATTCAGAAAAAAAGCACTCAAAGGTTGTGGGTGAATTTGGGAGGTATACTGAGGAACCAGTTTTCATATGCAGTAATACAGCTGTGGAGAGTAATTTAACTAAATGTCTTAATAATTAAATACATATATTTATGAATATACATATATATACATGCATACATGTGTGTCCACACATATATAGTCCTTAGATGTTCTAGGATGAGGCTGAAGCTCAATGCAACTCAGCAAATACTCTGTGTGTGTGTGTGTGTGTGTGTGCGCGCGCGCACGCGTGCACACAAACTTACTAGGTGCCAAATACTCTTAAGAGAATCCAAAGATGAGCAAGATGTGATTTCTGCCCTGCTGGAACTCAAGATCTAGTGAAGAGAATTGAGGTTGATTAATAGCTTCAGTATAAGACAAAACACAGATTTGTTTTTCTTCTCATTTCTTAGTATGAGATGGGCCTTTCCCATTTCATACTTTTTTCTTACCCTCAGGAAACCATCTATATTCTTTATTTTTACCACCAATAATGACTTATAGCTGCAGAGGTTTATCTCTCCTGGATGCTAATCTCCTATTGATAGCTGTCTTCTGTGCATTTCTGACTGTGCTCCTTTGGTATTTTAAATGCTACATAGACAAATGCATTTCTCCTTCTTGTATTCTTTGTTTAGTTTGATGGCATCACTGTGCATCAGTTTTCTAAACTAGAGACCTCAAATGCGTCATCCACCCATCCGCCAGTCCTGTACGCGTTGTCTTCTAAACAAACCTTAAGTGTGATCTTGCATCTCTGTCTCCGCAGCTGCAGGTTCCGTTCAGCTGCGTTTCATCTCTCACCTGGACGGCTGCAATCATCCAACGTTGGTCTTAGCCTTTTATTTCATTCCCTTCAAAGTTATTTTTAATACAGTTGGCTGGTTAATCTTTCTAAAATATAACTGATAAGATTTCTTTTACTTGTTAAATGCTTTCACTGCCTCTTCCCTTCTACCTCCTGGAATGGGCTCAAATCCCTGTCCTAGCCCTGCTCATCTGTTACTGACCTGTGCTGTCCTGCCCCTCCGCTTTTGCCAAGGGCACCTGACTTTGCTTCTGGGCTAGTATTCAGTTGTTATGTGTAAGTAAAACCATTGTCGATTCTGACTGCTCAGTAGTTATTCCATACTGATTAAGTATTTTTAATACCACCCTTTTTTCAGTGGTACCAAACTCTCTTCCTCCCCAGTCATGCACATATTTTTATGCTTCTGTGCACTTTGAATAATTAGTTTCATCCACCAGGAACATTATTCTTTTTTTATTTACCTGGAAAATTAATATTAATCCTTTGAGATCCTGCTCAAATATTACCTGCCCTCCCTCCACACAGGCAAAATTTTTCTTCCCTCCCTGTAATATTTTGATTATAGTACTTATTATGTTATATTGGAAACATCACTTATTGACCTAGAGGATTTTTAAGAAAAAAAATGTTTATTAAATCTCCAACATGTAGCTTAGTATTTGGTATACAGCAAAGGCTCTCATGAAACATTTATTGAATTGATAGCTAGATCTAGAGACGTTTTATGGAATGGAATTCAAGATTGATTTTGAAGACTAGGGTGAAGATTGAGGCTGGAAAGCCATTCCAGGATGGCAGACTGCATGTAACAAGGGGCAGAAAGGTCAGTATATTATGGAACAGTGAGCCTAAGATGAAGATGCAATGAGTCGTAGGTAGTAGTTTAAGGTAAGTAGGTTGATGGCCAGGTATAGTGGCTCACACCTGTAATCCCAGCACTTTGGGAGGCCGAGGCGGGCAGATCACGAGGTCAAGAGATTTAGATATCCTGGCCAACATGGTGAAACCCCATCTCTACTAAAAATACAAAAATTAGCTGGATGTGGTGGCGTGTGCCTGTAGTCCCAGCTACTCAAGAGGCTGAGGCAAGAGAATCACTTGAGTTCGGAGGTGGAGGTTGCAGTGAGCCGAGATCGCACCACTGTCCTCCAGCTGGGCAACAGAGTAAGACTCTGTTTCAAAAAAAAAAAAAAAAACAAAACACAAACAAACAAACAAAACGTAAATAGGTTGAGATCAAAGAGTGGAATGCTCCAATAACCATATTTATTAAGAAGTTTGGACCATATCCTATGCATGAGAAGGAACATGGAGTGAACCTGGAGTGACATTTTCCTGTATGTTTCAGCAAACATCTCTAAGAGCACTGTGCTATGTTCGCTGAAGACTGGGAGCCTGCAGGTGGCCACAGTCTGAGAAGGGTCAGATGAAAAAGACTCCATCTAAATCTGTGAGAGTGCAGAGGTGGAAATAAAAGTGAAATCCTTTTTGGAGGCAGAATTGGCAAGATTTTGTAATTAGTAAAGTGTATGACTAAAGGAAGAGTGAAAAATCAATTATAATTACAATATTTCAAAATTAAGTGACTAAGAGACCAGAGATGGTACATCATGGGATGATTCACAGTGGTTGTGTTTGATGAATTAAAACAAGGCAGAGGAACGTAGATGCTACCAGCTATAGACACGCACTTCTGCCATCCTCAGAGTCTTGAGGAAAAGTTTACCTCATATGTTTTCTTCGTATTTTTCTGTGTTTAATTTCCAAGTGTAGTTACAAACCTCACTGGAAAATTCAGAAGCAATGCTGATAAGTGCCACCAGTCACTATTGTGTGGACTTGTTAAAGATAATTCAACTAATGGAGACAATTATAAGTGTTCCTTTTTTTTTTTATGGAGTTGGGAGAACAAATGTTACCTCTCAAACATTTGTTATCAAAACAACGTATTTTACCCGTCAGAAAATACATTATTTTTGTATTACTGGCTACACCAAAACATCGTTAACTTAAAACACAAGAGAGAAAATACTTATTCAATTAACAGGGTTTGAGTTGCTCATGTTGACGAATATGGTCACCATAAGCCACATGTAGCTGATGAGTGGTTGAAAGTGGCTAGTCCAAACTGAGGTGTGCTGTAAATATAAATGCACACCAGATTTTGAAGACTTGGTACGAACATGAAATGATGTCATATATCTTATTAATAATTGGTTAGTTCCTTTACAGGTTGAAATGATAGTCCTTTGAATACACTGGTTAAATGAAATACATTATCAGAGTCAATTCCACCTGCTTCATTTTACTTTTTTACTATTTAAATGTGGTTCCTAGGAACATTTAGAATTCCATATGTTGTTCACATTATATTTCTACTGGACAGTGCTGGAATGGTGTTCTTATTTAGCAACCAGCCAACAGACATCTTTTTAGTTCTTATGTATGGATGAGTGAGCCTTGAAGTTAACTGAGAAGTTGCAGTTGCATAACATGATGTATTTTTAGGGCTTGATGACATTTCAGTCAATATACAAAACATTGCTTAAAAAAGCACATAGAAATGTCTGTGGATTTGATGTCTCCCTTTTTAAACATTAGTTCTGTTTTTCACACTGCCTCACCTATATGCTATTAGGCGATTTATAACGATCCATTAAATCTTCTGTTTGTTATAAAACAGTCAAGAATTTGATTTACAAGTTCCCTTTGGTTAGTGGAAAAGAATTGGCACATATCCACATATGGGTGGCCAGGATGCAGAGAGCCTGGGATATAATCACTATGCTGAGTCTTCAAACTATATACTCAACCCTTATTCTATATATTCAACATACCCTATTCTATATACTCAGCATACCCTATTCTATATACTCCTCAACATACCTTATTCTATATACTCAACACACCTTATTCTATATACTCAACATACCTTATTCTATATATTCAAAATACCTTATTCTATACTCTACATACCTTATTCTATATACTCCTCAACATACCTTATTCTATATACTCAACATACTTTATTCTTTCTCTGAAAAGCCAGAACATCCTTCTCAGTGTATAGGCCTTGGAGTCCTTCAGAATATTATTTATTATCAACAGCACAGAAGAAAGAGAAGAAAAAGGAGAGGGAGAGGAAGGAGGAGAAGGAGAAGGACAAGAAGGAAAAGGAGGAGGAGGAGAAGGGGAAGGAGGAGAACAAGGAGAAGGAGGAGGAGAAAGGGAAGGAGGAGGAGATTATTTGCACTTTATAAATACTGATGTTTTGGATTGAAAGAGATTTCCTATGTGTTGAAGGCATTACTTATGTTATATTTGCACTATTCTTCCAGATAACTATGTGAATATCAGTGATTGTACAGAATTGACTATTTTTAAGTAAAATGACTTGTCATTGGATAATGTTTTAATTTCAATTTTTTGAGCAAGACACTTGATTTTTTTATGCCTTAGTTCCTTCAATCCTCAAATAGGATAGATTTTTATTTTGTTTTGTTTCTAAGGTAATGAGAAGTAAATGCCTTGCTTTTTAAAACGCTCAGTCTCTAATTATAATAAAAAGTGCTGCAATGCTACAATTTCTTGACTAGATCATAAGTGACAAAACAACCATGTAATATAGAACATGCCAAGCGTTCTTTGAAAATGGCGACTTCGTTTTAAAAGAATTTTTACTGAGTTAGAGTAGTGCCTATGAAAATAAATACAGAGTGGAAAACTATTCCTGAGTACTCAGAAAGTATTTATGAATGCCAAGATACCAATGTACTTTAGCCTTGCAATTTCCAATTAATAGCCTGCCTAGGAACATCTCTTACTTAAAAAGGGCTGCCTGAATTAAGGGTAAGTTATGTTTGGTTTCCCAAGTGCCAGTCAGGATGTGTTTTTATATTCTGATTACTAAAAATCATTTTATTTCCCTTTTAAAAAGGAAATTTGCATCAGTTGCTGAATAGCCCACATCATGGACTAAAATGCTCTGCAATATGTACAAACAAAGCAAAAAGGGGAAAATGGCTAACTTTTCAAATGAATACTGTGAACTGAATTATTCAAGGTTAGGCTGCGTATTCAAAGATGAGTTATGCATTTTGACAAAACGTTGTTAACATTTCTGTTGACTATGAATAAGTATTAATAATACACAGATTATACCCTAAGGTGCAGCCTGCATTCTGGCTGCAAAATATGCCAAATGTACCACTGTCTCTATGTGTTCAGAGTGGTACATATTTTTGAGTCTGCACTGAAATATATGCTACTAGTCTCAGTATCTACTCAGTCTCAAAAGAAAGTATCTGTGTAAATGGATTTTAAAAAAATAACTTATGTGTTTTAAAATACCAGTGACACTGAACACATTTTGTTTTTTAATTAAAATCTTTAAAATAGGAGGAATTAAGGCATTAAAACATAAATCAAAAACCCCAAAAACGAAAGCATCTTATTCACTGAGGCAACGACACATGAAATACTTTCTGCCAGGTCAAGCCGTCTTTCTGGGTTATGGTAGTAGATGGTCTCCAAATAAGGAGGAACAATGTTGGCAGCCAGATAGCTCCAGGATATGCAGCAATCTTCAGCTTTCGACCCATGTATTTATGAGCTGAACCTTTGGTCATTGATTCAATAATTGTTTATTGAGTTCCTTTTATGCATCAGGCCTTTGCAAAATAGACGTGACTACATGCTCATAGTACTTACAAACTATTGGGGGTTGGAGAAGGGGATTAACAAATAGTGACTAGACAATTGTGCAAATAAGTACAGCGGTAAGAAGTGGTGGTTAAGAGCACACACTCTGGGCCTGGGCTTGGGTTTGCATCCTGGCTCTACCACTTGCTAGCTGCAGAATCTTAGGCGAGTTATGCCTCAGTGCCTTCCTCCACAAGGTCGCCGTGAGGTCTCTGTTAAAACATAAGAGTAGTCTAGCACACAATCAAGTTTATATGTTTGCTATTATCATTCTTTTTCTTTCACGGTAATAAGGGCTATGAGAGTATATAGCAGCAGGTGACTTTGTCCGGAACTGGGTGTGGGAGTTTGTAGAAAGCCTTTCTAAGGAAAAGATGTTTGAATTAGGATCTTAAGAATGGGTAGAACTTAAATAGATTGAGAAGACTGCAGGGGGTGAAGGGAGTGGAATTGAAGTTTTAAAGAACTTTCCCAGCAGTGAAAATAACATGTATGAAGACTCTAAGGCAAGTGGGAATGTGGTAATTAAAGAGCCCCCCAAGCAGCCCAGGGTAGCTGGAAAGAGGAGGGAGATGAGGAACCAAGAGAGAAGGGTGATGATCTTTTGCTTACAGGAGGAAATCAGGTTTTGCTTCTCCCCCACACCCACCTTCTGCCTCTCTCACTCTCCTCTCTCTTTCTCACAAGGAAGGGAGAGGACATTTTCTGTGTCTTCTCTACTCAGCCTTGAAATTAAAAATAATTTACAAGTGGCTCTACATATATAACCAAAACACAACATTCTGTATAAATATTAGATATGAATTAAATTGCCTCTTGGTATTCAACTTATCTTTTAATATGCATTATAATCCTCTATTTGTGTTTATACTCCACAGCCATAGTGCTGCATCTAGCTGGAAGTTTCTTTTTTTCTTTTCTTTTTCTTTTTCTTTTTTTTTAGAATACGCAACACAAAAGAGGTGGGATGGATGGGTACTAATTAAACCTAAGTAATAAGAGATTTAAGGAAAAAGAGATTTCTGTATTTCTCCTAATGGGATGAATGTCATGTTCCAATTCCTACTTTGTGTAAAATCCATTGTACAATATGTAAAATAATTCTCCAAATCTTGATTTCCTCAATTGAAAATGACCCTGAGCATAAACTATAAGTAGAGGAAGGTTTGAATTTCTTGATCTTTGGCACTCTTTTGTTCTCTCGGTACGTGGAGTCTTAAATCAGCAGAATAATTTAGGAATGGTAGATATTGAAACAACTAATTTTTCTTTTCTGTAATCTGCATAGACTTCAAAATGCCTACAAAGCACAAAGTGCCAGTTCATATAATTTGTTGGCAAGGATAAAAAGAAGAAAGGAAATTATTTCCTAAGCGTGTGAATCAGCCCAGCTTTAACAGATATTTTTCTGTCATGTGCAGCCTGAGGGCTTATGCCTATCTGAGCTTTATTTGACAATTACCACTTGCCAGCATAATTAAATGATAATTTATAAATACTAAGAAAGCATAATGGGGAAGAGCAAATAGGTACTTATCAGGGCATTGAATAAAGTTGATCTGCTTCAGTGGCAATTTTCATCTCTTATCTTGGTTGTTAACTGGTCTCACTTTGTATGGTGTTTTGTTTAGGTTTGATATTTGTTAGGGTGATACTATCTACCTCATATACACCTTTTTGCTCCGTACAAAATTCTAGTATTTCTTTTGGTATTTATTTTGCAACCAATGTATTTATGAAATATTGCTTATCTTTTAATTCATGATGTAAATTTAGCATCTAGAATTGCATATATTACTAGACCAAATCCCAAATAAATTAGTGATTTTTCTGTTTGTCTCCCTCCTCACCCTTTTTTCAGTGAATAAGGCCTTTTCTGTGTTGTGTGTGTTATTTTCTTTTAATCAGGTTTTTAATCACCTGGGCTTTGCAGTTAATTACGTTCCACAGAGTCTCTTCATCTACCTCCTAGAATGCTGGCAGATTTTTTATGAGTAAGACAGAAAGCACACATGTAAGCCGTGGACTCTGGCGAGGAGGGCTTCCTAATCTTGCAGTGATAAGAATGATACTTTATATGCAGCATGGACATTTGCTATGTTCCTACTGAATATAGAAATTACCCAAAGAAGCATTCTGTAGGGCAGACAGCTTTTGTCCTATCAGTGTCTCTTCTCAAGTTTTCTTACCTATTATAAATATTAGGGCAATCTCTGCAGAAGCTGTGGTGAGGCCTTGGACAGAAACACAGATTTGTCCCGGGTCACCTAGATAAAGCAGTGCAAGAGCAATCGTCTATTTGAATGGAAACAATCAGTAGAATGACAAAAAAAAAAAAAAAGAATTTTCATGCCTTTAGAAAAGCAGGTTTGAGGAAGGCAAATGGGGGAAGAAAGCAAGACACATTAGCGGGTCATGAAGGGACTAAGGTCTCTCTCTCTTTTTTTTTTTTTTCCCAGCCATCACAAAATTAAATAATTTTAGTAACTACTGATTAGGATTGTGGTGGTTTGAGTGAAGAGTGTGCGAATGTCTTATCAGGAGAATAACAAAATAAAGGGCTTTGGTGTTTAAAGTTGTCAATTCCTCAAATTATTCAGCATTTTGTCCTTATAAATAGCAATTATTTGCCATTTCAGAGCTGAAAAATTATCTTTCATATTCAAATATTTAAATATACAGTGCTGTTACTGGGGCAAAAAAAAAAAAAAAACCCTAATGTCGGAACAGATTTTTATACAGGGAATAATTTGAAAGTGGTGGATTAGTTTCCACCTTTTGAAACATGGTGCTTTCTGTAATCTTCAAACATTATTTAGGATAATGGAAGCCATCATCCTGGTTCTCAAATGTTAGCACTTCCATTAGAATTTGCAGCTACCTCTTATTTTTTATATTAAAATACAAGGCTTAAAAGGTATTATCTTACTAAAGGGGGGCAATTGTAGAGATGATTTGATTGAATAAAGGAAAAAGCTGTACAGGCCTTTTAAGATCAAGGATGTATTGATGGAAAGCTATCATTAGAGACAATTAATGTTCTCCAAGGGAAGAAATTGATTATGGACAAAGATGGGCCCTGAGGAGCAGATATGTCTTAATGCCCTAAGGCCTTAAGGATTACACTTCTCATTCACAGCATCTGTATTTTAACCCTTTGCTGCAAATAGAATACTAGCTTATTCTTGCAGAGTGACATGAATTAAATTTATGAAAAAGGATTGTGCCTTGTAAAGGACACTCCTAGTGATTGACTTTTGCTTCTTTAAACAATATTAAAATAATTAAATTCATGGTATCTTTTCTCTATAGTGCCCTTTAGAGTAGATCTAGACATAAATTTGTAGAAGAAATAAAATTAGATTGTGATGGTCAGTGTTCTGCTTTATGGGAGTGTGGTAACGCCCAATAATTATGGCTGAAGATGTGCTTTCATTAGGAGCCCCTGAACTTCAGCTGCATTTATGTTTACAAATAACATGTCTCTTTAACTTTGCTTGTCCTTCCTATAGATGGTGTACAAAGCATTCATCATGTTGTTAGCCAGTCCCTAGCAGCCGCGGATCACAGTTCTGTGCTTAATAAGGTGGCAACCCTACTGGGAACATTTCACATAATTATTCTTAGCAGAAAGAAGATTGTTATGGCTTTTTTTTTTTCCTTTTTGAGGCTGGCAAAATTCCAGGTGATTTAGTATGAGCTCCTAAAACCTGTTACATATCATTGGTGAATTATACTTCATGTATATGCTGCATCCTCACGTCTCTGCCATGTATATAGAGAGAGTTTCATTGTTCGGTTGGTCTCCTGTACCAGCTAGGCCCAGAACCAGGTCCAGAGCCAGAGAGGGATGAAAACTGCTTCTTGGCCATAGGTTTCAGAGCATGTCAGTCTGAGCATGGGAGTACTTTTTGAAATCAATCACTCCCAAGACCATTGCACTATCTCTGTGCATGGTTTATTATGATTGTCACTAAATACACAGGAAAAACTCACACATGAAATAGTGAATAACTTATCCGGAGAGCTCTGTGATGTTAAGTGCCAGTTAAAGAAAGGGAGTTTAGACACATGGCCCTAACTTTGAGCTTGTAAGTTGAGAAATAAATGGCATTTGGTTAGCCCAGATCATTAAAGCAGTTTAGACTTCAGGATAATTCTCCCAGGTGCTTGGCCAACCGGTGTCTCATCTCACATGCAAAGACAAACATCTTCACATGTGAGAAGAGAGTCTCCTAGATGGTTCTTCTTAACAGGAAAAATGGAGAACAGGATATACATAAGTTTTCTTTGATTTAGACCTTGGAATACAACTTACAAGGGTTCTGAAGAACCTCTTCAAGGAGAACTACAAACCACTGCTCAAAAAAATAAGAGAGTACACAAACAAACAGAAAAACATTCCATGCTCATGGATAGGAAGAATCAATATTGTGAAAATGGCCATGCTGCCCAAAGTAATCTGTAGATTCAATGCTATCTCCATCAAGCTACCATTGACATTCTTCACAGAATTAGAAAAAACTACTTTAAATTTCATAGGGAACCAAAAAAGATCCTGTATAGCCAAGACAATCCTAAGCAAAAAGAACAAAGCTGGAGGTATCACGCTACCTGACTTCAAACTGTACTACAAGGCTACAGTAATCAAAACAGCATGGTACTAGTATCAAAACAGACATATAGAACAATGGAACAGAACAGAGGCCTTGGAAATAACACCACACTTCTACAACCATCTGATATTTGACAAACCAGACAAAAACAAGCAATGGAGAAAGGATTCTCTATTTAATAAACAGTGTTGGGAAAACTGGCTAGCCATATGCAGAAAACTGAAACTGGACCCCTTCCTTACACCTGATACAAAAATTAACTCAAGTTGGATTAAAGATTTGAATGTAAGACCTAAAACCATAAAACCCTAGAAGAAAACCCAGGCTATAATACCATTCAGCACATAGGCATGGGCAAAGACTTCATGACTAAAATACCAAAAGCAATAGCAACAAAAGCCAAAACTGACAAATGGGCTCTGATTAAACTAAAGAGCTTCTGCACAGCTAAAGAAACTATCATCAGTGTGAACAGGCAACTTACAGAATGGGAGAAAAATTTTTCAATCTATCCATCTGATGAAGGGCGATATCTAGAATCTACAAGGAACTTAAACAAATTTACAAGAAAAATCAAACAACCCCATCAAAAAGTGAGTGAAGGATATGAACAGACACTTTTCAAAAGAAGACATTTATGTGGCCAACAAACATACGAAAAAAAGTTAATCGTCTCTGGTGATTAGAGAAATGCAAATCAAAACCACAATGAGACACCATCTTGTGCTAGTTAGAATGGCGATCATTAAAAAGTCAGGATGCAACAGATTCTGGAGAGGATGTGGAGAAATAGGAATGCTTTTACACTGTTGGTGGGAGTGTAAATTAGTTCAACCATTGTGGAAGACAGTGTGGTGATTCCTCAAGGACCTAGAAGTAGAAATACCATTAGACCCAGCAATCCCATTACTGGGTATATACCCAAAGGATTATAAATCATTCTACTGTAAAGACACATGCACACATATGCTTACTGCAGCACTATTCAAAATAGCAAAGACTTAGAACCGACCCAAATGCCCATCAATGATAGACTGGATAAAGAAAATGTGGCACATATACACCATGGAATACTATATAGCCATAAAAAAGAATTGGTTCATGTCCTTTGCAGGGACATGGATGAAGCTGGAACCCGTCATTCTCAGCAAACTAACACAGGAACAGAAAACCAAACACTGCATGCTCTCACTCCTAAGTGGGAGTTGAGCAATGAGAACATATGGGCACAGGGAGGGGAACATCACACACCAGGACCTGTTGGGGGATGGGGGACTAGAAGAGGGAAAGCATTAGGACAAATACCTAATGTAGATGATGGGTTGGTGGGTGCAGCAAACCACCATGACACGTGTATACCTATGTAACAAACCTGCGTGTTCTGCACATGGATCCCAGAACTTAAAGTATAATTAAAAAAACAAAAGAAAAGAAAGATTATGGCTAACTTTTTATTTTATTTTGAAATTTTCCTTTCCCATTCATTTTCCTTTTTGGGGAAGAACAGAGGTGTTTTTTTTTTTTGAGACGGAGTTTCACTCTTGTTACCCAGGCTGGAGTGCAACGGCGTGATCTCGGCTCACCACAACCTCCGCCTTCCGGATTCAGGCAATTCTCCTGCCTCAGCCTCCTGAGTATCTGGGATTACAGGCATGTGCCACGTGCCCAGCTAATTTTTTTTTATATTTTTAGTAGAGACGGGGTTTCACCATGTTGACCAGGATGGTCTTGATCTCTTGACCTCGTGATCCACCCGCCTCGGCCTCCCAAAGTGCTGGGATTACAGGCTTGAGCCACCGCGCCCGGCCAGAGGTGTTATCTATAATTTTCATTGGCCACATTGCTGCTGAG
The DNA here is from genome assembly GCF_048565385.1 of Saimiri boliviensis. NCBI lineage: Eukaryota > Metazoa > Chordata > Mammalia > Primates > Cebidae > Saimiri > Saimiri boliviensis. The sequence continues at coordinate 70,102,836 of NC_133456.1, forward strand.
AGACGGCATTAAGGCCCTTTTAGAGAAGAAGTGCAGCTTGTGAAATGAGTGAGTATGGAGTAAAAATAGCTAAATAGGAGCTCCAACTAACTACATGCCTCTGAGGTTTTGAACCCTGATGCCTAGGGAGACGGTGGTGCCATTAACAAAAATAAATAAGGAAGGAGAATGAGCTAGGGAGAGGCATATGGAGCTTTTGAGTTTCTGGTCAAACCCAGACAGAAATGCCCAGCAGGTAATTGGAAATGAAGGTCTGGAGTTTAGGAGAGAGGGCAAAGTTTGTAATACTGGGTTGGAGATCTAAAAAAGAATTGGAACGGACAAAGAATAGGATAACGCTGTGACAGGTACGTCCAGAGAGAAGAAACTTTCAGGAAGTGTAGTCAGTTGCCTCTGATGACCCAGGGAGATCAATGAGAATAAGAATCTAGAAACAAGCCCATTGGATTTGATCATTGATAGCTCATTGTCACCTGAAAATTCTGATCTGCTTGAGTTTACGTCCCAATTACTCAATTACTAGGGGGCATGTGTATCCTTGGGAAAGTTACTTAATCTCTCTGGGCCTAAGCTGATTCACTTATAATTTAAGAATACCTCAATGTACCCCTTAAATTTGTTTCAATGATTAAATGAGATAGTCCATGTAAAATGCCTAGTTTACTAGGTACCTGTGGAACAGTAGGGGCCATAACCAGGTAACTGGGGTCAAGACATGATGAAGGGCTAGGAAGTGGATTATAAACCACTATTTGGAAGTAGGGAGGTAAATGTTTGAACAATTTATGGAGGAACCAGAGATCTGAGCAGCTTAAAGGCTAAAATAAAGAAAGCACCAGGGACATACTCTGTACCCTTTATATAAATTAACTCATTTTACCTCTTATAATAAGTTGAGGGGTGATAGCATTAGAACAGAACCAAGGTGTATAGAAGAAACCTCCTTCAAACATGCAGCCAATAAATGGCGGGGCAGGAGCTAGCATCAAGGAATGTCTAACTCATAAGCTTCCTTTCTGTTTCATAGATCAGTAGACACAGAAAAATGAAACAAATTATTTAAAGTAAGGGACAAAAATCATGATCTGAACCCATGCCCATTTGATTCTTAATTATCTACTTAACAGATTATTCTTCTTTCCAGTTCCTTTCTATAAAAGCATAGAGGGGAGACAGTTTACAAGGATCAAAAATTTGGTCCATTGATTTCAGGTGGCTCCACTTAGTGACCAGTGACCTCTGTAGCTGGACCATGCTGGAAAAACTTACTGGAGACTGTCAGAACTAGGGTGTCAGAGTCTGGGAGACATGTGTATTCTTCCTCAGTAAAGCCCATGAAATGTGCTCTAACAAGATCCTACACACTTGGGTGTTGTAGAGTGAGGATGAGGGAGGATGAATGAGAATGAACCTTCAGGCTATGGGCGAGCCATCAGAATGTAGTTGTTACATCTGTGCTGAGGCTGCTACCTGGGGAATAAAAAGATAAAAACTCACCCAGAGCCAGCACAAATGGGCCTTCGGTGTTTGTGCCTTTCCAGAATTTGGCAAAATCAGCTTGTCTTTGCTTTAACCTGAGTATCTCTGGACTGTCCTGGCTGATTACTGCAGAGCAGTGGTTCTCAAGAGTATCTTCTCTGGACCAGCAGCACCTGGGAACTTGTTAAAAATGAAGACTTTCTGCCCCACCCCAGACCTGTTAACTCAAACTCTGGGGGTGGGACCTGCCAGTCTTGTGTTTTAATAAGACCTCCAGGTGAGATTTTCATGTGTGTCACAGTTTGAGAACCACTGTCTGAATCTAATTTTGCTTCCAAGTTCTTTTAGTGACTGACTACTCCCAAGTGCCCAGATAGATCTGGTTGTGGGCTGGTAACGGTGGTTCCCAGTCGCAACTGCCATCAGAATCAAATTAAAAGATTTGAAAAGATTTCACTGAAAACTGGGTGCCACTCCCAGAAATTCTTCTTTAATTGAGCTGGGGGGTGGCCCAAGTATTGAGATTTCTAAATCTCCCCCCGCCCAAAGTGATTTTAACACACTCTGGTTTAGAACAGTGTTTCCCAAACTTCAGTACAAATCAGAATCTCACCTGGAGAGCCAGTTAAAAGGCAAATTGTTGGGTCCCACCCTCAGGGTTTCTAATTCAGTAGCTTTGAGGTAAGGCCCAAGAATTTCTGTTTCCAGTTAAGTTTCCGAGTGATACTGATGCTGCTAGCTTGGGGATCAAACTGTGAGAACTGCTGGTGTGGAAGTTAAATATTCATTTTTGGAGGTGTGGTGAATTGAGCTGATAATTTCCATTGCAAAGCTCCCATTTCTGTTGTCAGGCCTAGGTGAGGGTCTTTGCCAGAGAGTCCTGGCGATGCCTCTGTTTACGTATCTCATTAGCGAGAGAGACTTGGTCTGGAAATACGTGTGGCTGTGCAATGCTTCTCAAACATTAATTAGTATACAGATCACCCAGGGATCTTGCTAATGTAGGTTCTGATTCAGTGGGTCTAGGGCTGAGCCTGGGGGTCCACGTTTCTCAAAAGCTCCCCTACAGTGCTGATGCTGCCAGTGTGTTGACCATGCTGAGTACCAAGGCACCTATGAGAGTGTTTCTTAAATTTTTCTGATCATCGGTTCCACCTGACGTGCTTTTACTAGAGAGGTTTGGCTTCCTCTGTGACCTACTGAATCAAAATGCCCAGAGAAAACAGCCTACATATATGTATTTTTAAGTGATTTATTAATTTATTCAACAGAACATGTACTTTGTGCCAGACTCCATGTTAGAGGTGAACAAAGTAGATGCATAGTCCTTTATCTATCTCATGGGGCTTACATTTTAGTCAGAGAAACAATCACTTTCAATAGCGACAACCACCTCAAGGTCCACAAACCTTGGCCAGGTGTCTGAGTTCCTGGGTGAAGCAGTATTGCACAGGGTCTTCAAGAAAGGGCTTTGACAGAGGAACCATCCCAGTCACTGCGTGTTTATGTGAGGGTCTTGTGTAAGGAGAAGCAAGGGCTCCGAGGGTGGACTGAGCTTGGCTTGTGTAAGGAGAAGCAAGGGCTCCGAGGGTGGACTGAGCTTGGCTTGTTTAAGGAGAAGCAAGGGCTCCGAGGGTGGACTGAGCTTGGCTGATTGCCTGCAGGTAGGGGAGGGATGAGGATCAAAGGTGGGGCGATTGAGTGCCCAGCTGATTTTGATGCTTCGTCACATTTGGGGAACACTTCAAAACACTTTCTTACCAGCTGTCAGGATAACTGAGTCCTACCCATTTTGAAAACATCATCAATCACCCCATCATTGTTCCCCAGGGGAAGAATGTAGATGCTGTTACACAGTCCCCTAACGGCCAATAAAAATAAATTGTCTCTGAAATTCATAGGGATAAAATTACCGTGATTTCTTGCTAATTATTTAACTATGCAGTAGTGATCTTGTACACAGTCAGGAAGTAACAAAAGGATGAAAGAATTGTATTCCACTTAGAGAAGGTTTCTACAACTTTGAGGTTTATATAGCATAATACGTACTTTTTGGAGGGTTTGTATGATTTCTTCAGAAAGCCCAAATGCGTGAATAAAAGGAGCGAGAGAAACAAGAAAGAGCCAAGAAAAAAATAAAAAACAAAAACCAAGGAAGGGCTACATGGGGTTTTCTGAGGGAGGAAGTAAGTTCAAGTATTTTTAGCATTAAGTTACAAATTTATTTTATGACTGCTATTTGCATAGATAATAATTTTAAGAGCTTACTTTATATATATATATATATATATATATATATATATATATATATGTATATGTATGCTGCATTTAAAACTACCTAAATGGCAGAAGAAAACTAAACAAGAACAAATCTTTGGGCAGAGGCAGCTCTCACCTGCATTATTTTTTCTCAAGCTGTGTGCACTCCTTAATCACCAGTTTTTAAAAAAACATTTAAGATTGGTAACATATGTTGTTGCCAGCATGTGTTTAGCACCTGCAGAAATGAACCTGAAAAATGTGACAGCGCATAGGTGGAACACCCACCGCATTGACTGTGAACACTGTCAACAAACTTTACTTTGTTAATTTTTTTCTTATTAAGAAAAAAACTAAGAAAAACATTTAATAGCCCAGGTGTTCAGAGCATCACGGCAAGTTGATATCATGAAGGGGAGGCTGCAAGCCTTTTAGCATGAGAGTCAGGCTCTAGATCTGCACATCTTCACACTTTGCCTCACACACTTGACTCTTCTTTTCTTTTCTTTTTTAAATCCCCTCTGCATGTTGGAACTGTCAGGCTTGGTTGTCCTGCAGAGGATTTCCTCTCAGAAGTAATGGTGAGAAGCAGCTCAGGTTCACTGAGTGGAGATCAGCTGACAGGCAGGAACAGGCAAGCAGCACCTAAAATTGCCATTTTCCAAGGTTGGAGATGGAGGCTTTTCTCCTGCACATTATTTTCTAGAAATGAAGTCCTAATCATTGTGGGTAAGAGGTTTCCTGTCAGCTGCTTCTATAGCAAAGCTTCTGTGAGTGTAGGCTCTGTCTTCTGAACTCCTATTCTGGGGTACAAACAGTTTCACTTGGCTCATGGCACTCCTCACCATGCGCTTGCTGTGCAGAAAGCAGGCCTTGCTGAATGATGCTGCAGTCGCTGTGCCCTCTCTGGTCTTACTAGTTGTTCTTCTGCAAGTTACTTTCCACAGTTTCCTGTCGCTGTTTCATTTTTCTAATTTTTAGAAAACAGTTCACTGGAAACAAGTGGGTTCTGCTCTTCGTTTGAAGAGACAATTCTTTCCAAAATGACTTTGCCAAAGTTCAAAACAAACACTGGCAGGTGTGTTAATTCCTACTTTGGAAACTTTGAAGTCAACTTGTTTCCACAGAATCTTCCCCTCTTCACACCTCTTACACTCGTTGTGAGGTGTAATTACTTCCTGTCAATCCTCATTCTGGCAGGCTGTGCAAAGAAATTCAGTGACAAAGTATTCCAGTGACCCGAAATATTCCCATGACACAAAATAGGAAATTTTAAGTTAGGTTGAAGCTCATCCCGGTCTGTATTTCCTCTCCGACGCAGAAAAGGCCTCGATTGAGTTATGGCTTTCTGGCTGGCATGTGTGGGAATGGTTTGCGCGTCTCACGGCTGAGAGAAGACTCTGGAAATGACACGTTTTACACCTCTTAAATGAGATTGGGGAACTAGAAAGCACTTCACTCCCGTCCCTCTGGGACGAAGAATCTGTTTGCAGTAATCACTGGCAGTGTTGACAGAGTGTTTAAAACCATCTGCTCAAGGGCAAGTGCTAACTCTATCAAATCCTCATATTTTAAGCACACTGATCCCTAAGCCCAGGAGACCTCCTGATGCCGCTCTCCTTGGGCTCTGTGTCAGCCTGCCATCAGTTATTACCCCACGGCAGAGAGGCCTGACACGCCAGCCGGAACTCAGCGAGGACAGGCTGTTGGAGGGACAGGCGCAGCAGAATGCACATCATTCAAGTCTTGTAGTTATGATGAATCCGAGGCTTCCTGATGCTTCAATACAAGGGTTTCTCTGCAATAATAAAGACACTTCTTGTCATCACATGTATTGTGTGTAAAAGAGCTTCTTGATTTGTTAGAATCCAGTATATATCACTTTCAGCATGGATTTGTATGAATTCATGTCGACTTACTGTGCACACATAATCACATACAAGTATGCATCCAGCAAGGCGTATCTCATCATATTAAAATCCTTCACCAATGTTACTGAATAAAACATAAAATTCAGCTGAAAGATTTTTGGCACATTATTCTCAGGACAGTACAGTACTCACCAGTCATCAGGTTGTTTAAACAGGACAGAATGTTTATTTACTGTTAATATACTTAATAGACTTTGCTAGCACAATTGCTCCAAAATATTTGAGAATTAAAACTGATAGAGGAGTTTTCTACTGCTGCATGCAGCAGTAGAAATATTACAAAGTCCCGTGAACCAAAAACACCGCCTTTTCAAAAGAAGCCAGTCAAAATTTTTCAGGACAGGTTTGAGCCTTTTGCCCCAGGAGGACCACAATGGAAAGAAAATGCACAGGCCTGAACCATCTGCAAGAACATCTCCCTGCTTCTCTGTCCTTGCCAGAGAAATGTCGGTAAAACCAGCATTATCTGTCTTAGTGACTTCGAGTGCTTAAAGGAAATACTGAGAAGAAACCTAACACTAAGAGAAACTTCTTAGCCACAATCCCCTAAAAGTTCAAACAGACATTTTAATTTTTAAATTTCTGTTTGTTTCTGTGTATGCATGAATTTCATCTTATGCCACTTACTATGCCGAGCCATTGTAGGTGCTCAATAAATTGCATGTTAAGAAAATGGAAATAGGCTTTGCTCTACTATGGCTTTAATGTTATCTGAATGTATGTCCCAGATATGCAGAAGAGTAATTGGGGGAGTTCTGGGATTGTAGTCACCACCAGCAACATTAATGCCATCCCCATATAACAGTCAGCGGGTGTGTGCTAGCATGCACCAGGCACTTTGAACATATTTTTTCATTACCTAATTACATCAGATACATTGAGCAGGTCTTATTATAAGCCCCATTTCAGAAATGAAGAAACTGAGGCTTAGAGAGCCATGGCTTGCCTAAAGTCAAAGTTAATAAGTGGGGGAGCCAGGTAGGAACCTAGGCAGAAGGCTCCCAAGTTCATGTGCTCACTGTAACGCTGAAGCACCGCTAAAATAGAACCATTTAATATTTACAGAACCCTAGGCGGCCAGAGAGCATGGGGAGGACCGTACATTTTCTTTCAGAGTCCCGTCAAGTGCCATTTATTCATTTCTTGGTGAGACATTCATGGAGGGCCAAGCACTGTGATGCCCAGAGGAGATACGGAGATTGACTTTATAGCTTAGAGCAGTGAAAAATCTGGGGAAGTTATAAAACACCATTGGAGAAAAATGCACAAAGGCACAACTTTGCATATATTTACAAGTATTTTTGAGGGGAGGGGCTAGGAGCTGCAGGTTTAGAACTTCTGGGAGAGGTGCCATGTGTTAAAAGAAAACAAAACCTATACAGACATTTCATAAAAATTCTGGGGTAGTAGGAGGGGAGGATTTAGTAATTCTTGGGGAAGTCAGGAAAATGGATTTTGGCGTGCTGTATAGTGAACAGACTGAAATCTACCTGCAAGGTCCCATCTCACCCAAAACCTAATAGCTTTACGTTTCAATCATTCCATCTAAAGATGACCATCAAGACTTCTCATTCGACAGTTTCTGTTCCTGATTTTCATAAGAGGATGAAATATTTCTATGATTTTATTTTTATCTCTGCTATCCAGAAAACACTGTGTGTTGCTCTCAGCATTCCATGTTTTATGGTACTCCTCCTTGTGACTCTGTGGTTCTGTGTCTTCCTGTGTGTGTGTGTGCAGGGGGAAGAGAGAGAGAGAGAAACTGAGTCAATACATAAGCACAAACATTTACTCATAATTAGGAGCCTGGTTAATAGAAGCACTTAGATTTTCTGGACCTCTTGGGTCAGTTCCATAAAATCTCTGAGCTTCAGTTTCTTCGTCTAGACAAGAATACCTGTTTCTTAGAGTTATTATAAAGATTAACATAATGTTTGTTTAAAAGTGTCAGTGTTTTTATCAGGCACATTTTAAATGCTTAATGAATATTAATTCCTTCTCTGGTGTCCTCCCCTCATCTTGTTTTTTTCATATGCTATTTGTAAAAGGGAACGACGTTGGTAACCCTGGTCCACAAGGAAGACAAGGGAAAGTCATGGCATATTTGTCTAAAACTCCTCGGAGAATGGTTCTCTGAAAATCACTTTGTATTTCTGTTTGGATACGTGCCTTTTATGTCAGTATTACTTGAGATGAGGCTACCAAAAATTTCTATAATTAAAATAAACTGGCATAATAGTTTGCTACGTAATACTTTTTAAAAGCATGATTTTACTTTGTGCCTATATCTTGAAGGCATGCTTTTTTTGATCTCCTGAAATATGTAAAGAATTCTGTGGTAGAGTCCTCTCCTTCAATATAATACCATCTATTTCTTCAGATAGTTATGTGACAGTGAAAATCAGGCACTGTCCTAGGTGCTGAAGGGACTGTCAGGATTTAGAAGAGCTGCAGATTCAGGATCAGACTAGGTAATGGTGAGTGATGATTTTTAAATGCACATGTATGTACAGGCCATAAATGTTCTAAAGAATATCCTGTACCTCTGACAATGAAATTTAAATGATATACACTCCTTGAATTTTCATCTTTAAAATTGAAGAAGACAATATAAACCATACATTAATTGCCAGTAGACTATAAAGGCCCATATTAATGCACAAGACTATCATTATCTTAATTTCCAAGATGTTCTTCAGGGACAAAATGAGGATATCTGTAAGGTGTGAGTGTTTTTGTTCTCTGCTTATTTGTAACATTAATAATAAAGAAGTTTAATATGTTCTGTAAACAGTGGCTTCCAAAAATACAGAGCTTTCAGCTTTTTCCAGATGGCTGATTGTTATTGAAAGGTTTTCCGAGGAGTGTTAATTTGTTATTCGCCCTTATTCACTCAATATGTTCTAATCTCACTATTTATCAGGAATTCTCTTCTTTCAAGAATTCTAACTCTTAGTCATTTGCATAGCCTCGAATGGCAGAAAACAGGATGTAGCATTCACCTGTGTGGGATGGGGGAGAAGAAAGTGAGTCCCAGATACTCAGAGAGAAGAAGAATGCTGAGAATTCTGACATTCTTCCTGGTCGATGCCTAATACAGATGGATGACTTTACCCTTTGGGAAACGGGAATACAATAGGAGACTTGCCAGCAGGATTATGTATCTAGGGTGGGCCTTGATCACAGAGGCCAAGATGTCCAAAAAGGACAAATGAGGATTGAAATGTTTGCTCAATTTTTCTGCAGACTGTAAAGGAAAAGGGGGAATGACTTAAGTGCCCCTTGGGAATAAGTGTCTTCCTCACTCCGTGCAGACATTTAGGGAGTGTTGCAAGCTGTGAGCTTCTCTGAGCACATCTTGTCTCTCGCTTTCGCCTTGCTGAGCCCCTTTCCTCTGCTGCTCCGTCCTTCCAGCTGCTTCTGTGAACTCTCTTCTGCCATGTCTCATCCCCCATGGCTGCTCAAATGTGATTCCCCTAAGCCTCTCTTCCTGTCCAGCTGCATGTGTTCACCTCCCCTGCTGATCGATCCACTTCTTTAGCTCAGGGACAGCAAGAGGAAATGATTCCAGCAGCTAAACAGCTTTTATGCAGAGATAATATTTAAGTATTCTCAGTTTGCCTGATTCTCCTTCACCTCATGCTATGATCTGAGGTTAATGGAGACAGTTTGGAGCTTCTCTGTTGGTAGAAACCAGAAGACTTTTAGACACGGAGGCCAAGATCTTGCAACACCCCGCTCCTCGAAAAATATATACATTTATATAGGAGGGTAGAGGGAATATTTTTCTTCATCAAACTCATTCTTTTTTAGATGGTGGTCCCATGTTCCAGTTCTCCCTCCACCCCTAAAAAAGACTCTGGACAAGACTGCAGCCAAATTAGAAGCTGTCATTAATTTTTATCATTTTTAGTAGATGAAATTTTTAAATGACTGTTGTATTCTAAGTATTTATATCACTAATATTATCTTTTGATATATAAAGTATATTTTACACTGCTATTTAATGAGTATCTGATTTTTTTGGGTTTTTTCCTGAGATAGTTTATTTGGGAAAATTTAAGCTGTGAAACATGGTGCAAAACGATCTGCCAAGGCCAGTGATAGCGAAGATGAAATGCAGCAGAAGCCCAGCATAGTGCCTGACCCGTAATGCTAAATCAACACTTACTTACATAGATACACACATATCTATATAAATGTCTGTATGAATGTATGTATTTATTTTAATTAACTGTGTATTGTGTCCATATGTTGCTATGCCAGTTTACTTAGATATTTCCTTATTCTTAGACAATTATCTGATTTCAATTTTTCTATATTTCCTTCCCTTCTCTTCCTTGCTGTCTTCCTTCCTCCCTCTTGTTTCTTTTTTTATTTGAAAATTTATTTCCTACTTTTGTTCCTTTCTTATATCCTTCTTCCATCCTTTACTTTTTTTTCCCTTTTCTCATTACTCTGAGGAGTATTGAGAACATCTTGTATACATTTTTCTTTTTCTTTTTTGTAATCTTCTGTGGTGATATAATTTTCCCAAATAAAATTTCTACATCAAGAGTCTGAATAATGCCTGTCTAGATTGTTTTCTCCAATATTGGCCCATATTTTCACAGTAAATGTACATCCTTATGTATGCCAGGTTCCACATGGTCCTGCCAACATTGGGTTTTCTTATTTTTGTGTGTTCAGTAAATTTTAATGGTATTTTTAAAGGTCTTTTGTTCTGTTCCTAAGGCTATAATTTTTCTATCTGTTAATTTTTTATTTAGATGTTTTATATGTAAACTGCTTATCTTCTTTTTTTTTATTATTATTATTATACCTTAAGTTCTGGGATTCATGTGCAGAATGTGCAGGTTTGTTGCATAGGTATACACGTGCCATGATGGTTTGCCGCACCTATTAACCCATCATCTACGTTAGGTATTTCTCCTAATGCTATTCCTCCCCTAACCCCCACCCCCTGACAGGCCACTGTGTGTGATGTTCCCTTCCCTGTGTCCATATGTTCTCATTGCTCAACTCCCACTTAGGAGTGAGAACATGAAGTGTTTTGGTTTCCATTCCTGTGTTAGTTTGATAAGAATGATGGTTTCCAGCCTCATCCGTGTCCCTGCAAAGGACATGAACTAATTCTTTTTTATGGCTGTATAGTATTCCGTGGTGTATATGTGCCACATTTTCTTTATCCGGTCTATCATTGATGGGCATTTGGGTGGTTCTAAGTCTTTGTTATTTTGAATAGTGCTGCAATAAACATACATGTGCATGTGTCTTTATAGTAGAATGATTTATAATCCTTTGGGTATATACCCAGTAATGGGATTGCTGGGTCAAGTGGTATTTCTAGTTCTAGATCCTAGAGGAATAGCCACACTGCTTTCCACAGAGGTTGAACTAATTTACACTCCCACCAACAGTGTAAAAGCATTCCTGTTTCTCCACATCCTCTCCAGCATCTGTTGTTTATTGACTTTTTCATGATTGCCATTCTAATTGGCATGAGATGATATCTCATTGTGCTTTTGATTTGCATTTCTCTAATCACCAGTGATGATGAACTTTTTTTCGTAAGTTTTTTGGCCACATAGATATCTTCTTTTGAGAAGTGTCTGGTCATATCCTTTGCACACCTTCTGATGGGGTTGTTTGTTTTCTTCTTGTAAATTTGTTTAAGTTCTTTGTAGATTCTGAGTATTATCTCTTCGTCAGATGGATAGATAGCAAAAATTTTCTCCCATTCTGTAGGTTGTCACTCTGATGATAGTTTATTTTGCTGTGCAGAAGAAGCCCTTTAGTTTAATTAGATCCCATTTGTCAATTTTGGCTTTTGTTGCCATTGATTTTGGTGTTTTAGTTATGAAGTCTTTGCCCATGCCTATGTCCCGAATAGTATTGCCTAGGTTTTCTTCTTGGTTTTTTTTGGTTTAGGTCTTACATTTAAGTCTTTAATCCATCTTGAATTAATTTTGTATTAGGTGTAAGGAAGGGGTCCAGTGTCAGTTTTCTACTTATGGCTAGCCAGTTTTCCCAACACCATTTATTAAATAGGGAACCCTTTCCCCATTGCTTGTTTTTGTCAGGTTTGTCAAGATCAGATGGTTGTAGATGTGTAGCTGTGTGGCATTATTGCTGAGGAACCCTAACCCTGTTCTGCTCTGATCTTAATTATTTCTTGTCTTCTGCTAGGTTTTGAATTTGCTTGCTCTTGCTTCTCTAGTTCTTTTCATTGTGATGTTAGGGTGTTGATTTTAGATCTTTCCTGCTTTATTCTGTGATATTTAGTGCTATCAATTTCCCTCTAAACACTGCTTTGGCTGTGTCCCAGAGATTCTGGTATATTGTGTCTTTGCTTGCATTGGTTTCAAAGAACTTATTTATTTCTGTCCTTATTTTGTTATTTACCCAGTAGTCATTCAAGAAAAAGTTGTTCAATTTTCATGTAGTTGTGCAGTTTTGAGTGAGTTTCTTAATCCTGAGTTCTAATTTGATTGCACTATGGTCTGAGAGACTATTTGTTATGATTTCCCTTCTTTTGCATTTGCTGAGGAGTGTTTTACTTCCAATTATATGATCAATTTTAGAATAAGTGTGATGTGGTGCTCAGAAGAATGTATATTCTATTGATTTGGGGTGGACAGTTATGTAAATGTCTATTAGGTCTGCTTGGTGCAGAGCTGAGTTCAAGTCCTGAATATCCTTGTTAATTTTCTGTCTCATTGATCTGTCTAATATTGACAGTGGGGTGTTAAAATCTCCCACTATTATTGTGTGGAAGTCTAGGTCTCTTTACAGGTCTCTAAGAACTTGCTTTGTGAATCTGGGTCTTCCTGCATTGGGTGCATATATATTTAGCATAGTTAGCTTTTCTTGTTGCATTGATCCCTTTACCATAATCTAATGCCCTCTTTGCCTCTTTTGATTTTTGTTGTTTAAAGTCTGTTTAATCAGAGACTAAAATTGTATCCCCTGCTTTGTTTTGCTTTACATTTGCATGGTATATGTTCCTCTATTCCTTTATTTTGAGCCTGTATGTGTCTTTGTATGTGAAATGGGTCTCCTGGATACAGCACACTGATGTTTCTAAACTCTTTATCCTATTTGCCAGTCTGTGTCTTTTAATTAGGGCATTTAGTCCATTTACATTTAAGGTTAATATTGTTATCTGTGAGTTTGATCCTGCCATTATGATGCTAGCTGGTTGTTTTCTCTGTTAGTTGATGCAGTTTCTTCCTAGCATCGATGGTCTTTATAATTTCATATGTTTTTTCAGTGGTTGGTCTTGTTTTTTCCTTTCCATGTTTAGTACTTCCTCAGGAGCTCTTGTAAGGCAGTCCTGGAGGTGACAGAATCTCTCAGCATTTGCTTGTCTGTAAAGGATTTTATTTCTCCTTTGTTTATGAAGCTTAGTTTGGCTGGATATGAAATCCTAGGTTGAAACTTCTTTAAGAATATTGGATATTGCCCCTACTCTCTTCTGGCTTGTAGGGTTTCTGCAGAAAGATCTGCTGTTACTCTGATGGGATTCCCTTTGTGGGTAAGCTGACCTTTCTCTCTGACTGCCCTTAACATTTTTTCCTTTATTGCAGCCTTGGTGAGTCTGACAATTATGTCTTTTGGGGTTGCTCTTCTCAAGGATTATCTTTGTTGTGTTCTCTGTATTTCCTGAATTTGAATCTTGGCCTGTCTTGCTAGGTTGGGGAAGTTCTCCTGGATAATATCTTGAAGAATGTTTTTCAATTTAATTTCATTCTCCCTATTACTTTTAGGTACACCAATCAAAGATTGATTTGGTCTTTATATAGTACCATATTTCTTGGAGACTTTGTTTATTTCTTTTCATTCTTTTTTCTCTAATCCTGTCTTCATGCTTTATTTTATTAAGTTGATCTTGATCTTAAATCTCTAATATCCTTTCTTCCACTTGATTGATTTGGCTGTTAATACTTGTGTATGCTTCACCAAGTTCCCATGCTGTGTTTTTCAGCTCCATCAAGTCATTTGTGTTCTTTTCTAAACTGGTTATTCCAGTTAGCAATTCCTGTAACCTTTTTTTTCAAAGGTCTTAGCTTCCTTGCATTGGGTTATAACATGCTCCTTTAGCTCAGAGAGTTTGTTATTACCCATCTTCTTCTGTCAATTCATCAGTCTCATTCTCAGTCCAGTTTTGTTCTCTTGCTGATAAGGAATTATGTTCCTTTGGAGGAGGAGAGGAATTCTGGTTTTTGGAATTTTCAGCCTTTTTGCACTGGTTTTTCCTCATCTTTGTGGATTTATCTACCTTTGGTCTTTGATGTTGGTGACCTTCGGATGTGGTTTTGTGTGGACGTCCTTTTTGTTGATGCTGATGCTATTCCTTTCTGCTTGTTAGTTTTCCTTCTAACACGCCCCTCTGCTGCAGGTCTGCTGGAGTCTGCTGGAGGTCCACTCCAGACCCTGTTTGCCTGGTATCAACAGCAGAGGCTGCAAAACAGCAAAGATTGCTGCCTGTTCCTTTCTCTGAAAGCTTCGTCTCAGAGGGGCACCTGCCAGATGCAGCCAGAGCTCTCCTGTATGAGGTGTCTGTGGACCCCTGCTGGGAGGTATCTCTCAGTAAGGAGGCTGGAGGGTCAGGGACCCACTTGAGGAGGCAGTCTGTCCCTTAGCAGAGCTCAAGCACTATCCTGGGAGATCTACTGCTCTCTTCAGAGCTGGCAGGCAGGAATATTTAAATCTGCTGAAGCTGCACCCACTGCTGCCCTTCCCCCAGGTGCTCTGTCCCAGGGAGATGGGAGTTTGATCTATAAGCCTTTGACTGGGGTTGCTGCCTTTCTTTCAGAGATGCCCTTCCCAGAGAGGAGGAATCTAGAGAGGCCGTCTGGATACAGCGGCTTTGCTGAGCTGTGGTCTGCTCTGCCCAGTCTGGACTTCCCAGAGGCTTCGTTTACAGTGTGACGGGAAAACCACCTACTCAAGCCTCCACAATGGTGGACGCCCCTCCCTGCACCAAGCTCAAGTGTCCCAGGTTAACTTCAGACTGCTGTGCTGGCAGTGAGAATTTCAAACCAGTTGGTCTCAGCTTGCTGGGATCTGTGGGGGTGGGATCCATTGAGCTAGAAAACTTGGCTCCCTGGCTTCAGCCCCCTTTCCAGGGGAGTGAATGGTTCTGTCTTGCTGGCATTCCAGGCACCACTGGGGTATGAAAAAAAACTCCTGCATTGGCTTGGTGTCTGCCCAAGTGGCTGCCAATTTTGTGCTTTAAACCCAGGGCCTTGGTGGTGGAGGCACCAACGGGAATCTCCTGGTCTGCAGGTTGTGAAGACTGTGGGAAAAGCATAGCATCTGGGTTCTAAACTGCCTGTCATCTTCTTCTCAGCAAAATCTGGATGATGTATAATATATTCCTTTCAACATATTACATATTTTGAGTAGTAACTCCACCATTAAATATTAGTTTAGTGACTATTTTGTGCTAGGTGTTGTTCTAGAAATAATTGGAAAGTAAGGATACAGTGATTGATAGCATAGTCCCTGGCTTCAAGGAGGTTTAAGAAGTTTGTCTAGTAAAAGTTGACAGGTGTATAAACAAAATGAATTACAGTGTTAATAGGTATTGTGATGAAAATATGTATAGAGTTCAGTGTAGCCACATGGGAAATGGAATAATTAATCAAACTAGTGTGCAATAAAAGCTTTTATTATTGAGGATCCTAGAGGAAGTGTTTACCAGTTACATTTGTCACTTGTTTTCTTTCTGATTCTCTTGATCTCTGTATCTTTTGATTGTTCACCAAAGCAACTTCATTGCTTCCATTTGATTATAACACCATGGGCATCTATGACTCAGTGGTATATCACAAAATATGTGTGTGCAACACTGCATCAAGGTACATATTACTATGATGTGCTTTGTAGGACTAAGGTGAAAATAGAATATGATTAATGCTGAAGAAGCCATGGTGATCTGTGCTTTGTTTGTTATTTTGAGTTTCCAATTAGTGATTATGCACAGTCTCAAGTTTGAGGTTGATCCTCTCGTGCCCAGCCACTAGAACCCTTATACCCGTCTGTCAGAGTGCGTGGAATGATCTCCTGGGAGGGCATCTTGGGGAGCATAGTGAACTCTGAAATGTCCTCTTCCCCTGCTCCTGAGGATTCATCAAACTGTATAAACCCTGATCTTGCTCATATCAAGATCTTAGACTCTTTCTTCTAAATGATAGTGGTACAAAAACTTCCTGGGTTATGGAAAACAGAGCTTATCTAGTTTTATCTTCTGCTATTCATTTTGAGGTTGGACGTATCATAGGCATTCAATAACTACTTCAATGCTTGGTTGGTTGGATTTACCACTTTTTGGCAATAGCCAATATGAAAATGTTCATTTTTTTTCTCTCTTTTAATAACCTAGCTTCCCTTCCCATCTTTCTACTTCTCTTCCTTCCATACTTTCTTCTTCTCTTAAATGTGATTATCTTAGTCTGTGAGCTTGAGGGCAGGGATGCTGTTTTGTTCATCTTTAACCAATGTGTTTGCAGCAGTGCTGGCGCTGGTAGGCCCTCAACATATGCTTGCTGTATGAATAACGCATGTCCTTCTTGTCTTTGGGGTTACCCTCGTTGCTGCTTTTAATGCAATAATGGTAAGACATCTTTATGCACCCAGAGTCCCACCTCCAGACCCCATGCCATGTGAGAGAACTGCTTCGACTCCAGGTGTTTGTGTGTCCACTAGAGGGCACTGTTTTGTCAGAGGCTGTTCTAACCTTTTCTTCAATATCGAGATAGACACCTTCGCTTCATGGCCCACGCTCAGCTTCGAGTTCTTAATATTTCTGTTAATGAATGATTCTTTGAGTTTTCCATCACCAGTACTCTTGCCAATATATAATCACAACATTAAGTCATAATTAAAAACAGTTATAATAATGTTAGATACAAGCTAATACTTATTAATGGATATGGCAAATATATATTTAATAACAAAAGGGAAGGTGCTAAATAAGAACGTTCATATACGTTAAGGGAATCCTTTTATGTTTCTTGTTACAGATTTTCTTCTGACCAGAAGTAGAAGGGCAAGTAAAATAGCCATTAAGTCTCAAATTTCATTTTTTACACTTATATAATAAAAGCATTGTAAGGAGACCAGAGAAATTCCAAGATAAACACATTATATCCAAATTCCAAAGGGAGCTTCAGTAGAAATTTGTTCTGAATGAGAATGGTAGTCTCGAGTCTGATATTTTCTGAAGCTATAAAAACTACGTTTTATGAAAAGTTCTCCCTCCGTTACTTCTAATCCCACAGAACTATCTTTAGGCAGAATCAAACGAGTTCCTGGGCTTTCATGTCAAACAGTTTGAGTGTGCAAATATTTTCAGTGTACACGTGAATCCACACAGGAGATACGTGAGGAGACAAAGCTGTTCACACTGTCAGCAGGCTTCCAAACACATCATTAACCCAGTGGTGACTTGGGAAGCCCTACCGTAGCTGTCTAAGGAAGCTGCAAAAAAGGGAGGAACCAACAGGGAGGGCATATTTTCCCAAGTTTAAAACTCTAACTCTGACTTACGTCAGAGAATTGAAAGAGATGGTGGAACCCAGTAAACCCTGTCAACAATTAAAGAACAGAACATAAATAAGAAATCTTGGCATTTCGCACAAGAATCTTTGTGATAATCTGTTAGTAAACTCTCTTTGACATTATGTTTAAGGACTTTTTAAAATGTGGCATTTTTTTTTTGATGCCAGGCTGCAAAGTCATTTGTGAAGTGTTTAATTAAGCTCACTTTGATTAAAAACGTAGGCTTAAATATCTGTTGATTTTGTGACAAGCTGTGGATGTTAGTTGTCTTGATTGGTTTTATTTTGTATTCCTAGGACAACAGGATCTTATGTGCATAACTGTAGTTGGAGAAAGGAACAAAAGCATAATTTTTAAAAGGAAACATATATTTCTGAAGTTAGCCAGATGTTAGAAGATCACATACATAGGAGGCATTGGGCCTGAGACAGAAAAACTTGAAAGATATGGTAAAGAAATTGACCCCTTCTGTTAAATTTACATCCGGCAGAAATGGATGCTAGTTTTTTCATGGATTTTATGTGGACTTTAGAGCCTATCTAGAGTCCTTTTCAATAATCCCAACTTTTGTATATTTACAAATGATACCATTTCTCTTGAATATTAAACTTCTTTTCCAGAGGACTTTAAAACTTTTTGACAAAGAGAGATGGCATTTATTCTCACCTATTTGATGTAGCAAATTATTTATGGAGCCAACATGTTGACACACTATAAACTGTAAAAAATGAGGCCTAATAAGGTTAATTGTCATCTGAACCTTCCTCTGTAGGCTGCAATCTGTGGGCTTTGATTGTTTCTCTAGGGGAAACTCTGCCCAGATGGCGAAGTCCTCAAGGCCCTGACCCACAAGAGGCCTGCAGAGATGGAGAACAAGGTGCCTCTCCACAGACTAATTAATTTACTAGTATAGCACCTGTTCCAGAACAGATAGGGCTGGAAGGGAAAGCAGTCCCTGGGCACAGTGGCAAGCTCTCGGGTAAATGGATTTCAGCTGATTATATTAAGCTGATGCTTTGATCATCTAAAGGCGTTAAAATGGAAATATGTTTTTTTCTGGCTGTTGGCTACTGTGAGTGCGGTTTGCATTATTATTATTATAAATTTGGATAATAGAAAAGGCTGTTTTAGATTTCAGCACATCCCATTTAAAAAGTGCATGGTATATTTGTGTATTTCTATTTCCAGTTTAGAAATGCATGTTGTTGTAAAGCTGCACCTTTTAAACAATTCTGCTTTCTTGTTTCCATTTTATTCCAGCCAAATTACTAGCTGGAAATCACACACCAGCACAGATTCCTTTTAGCTGGAACATTTTATTATGTACTCACACCTTTAATTCAATGTGTGTAATTGGGCTTTAATCAGCTGAACACTATTTGTGAAAAAATATCAGACACTTCTTTAAATGAAATTCTGGTAAAGTCATGCTATTAAGCTTTGGTGACTAGTTACTGGCACGAATAAATCCTTGTGTAAACAAGGCTTGGTAGTAAATGGATTTACAATGTGAGTCTTTCTGCACTCAATTTCACTTTATTGCCTCTTTGATTCCCAAAAGGATTAGAGGTAATTTTTTCAGTCCTGTAGATGCCATAAAACTGTTTCCCTTTCCAAATTAACACTGTGATCTTCCATGTAATGTGTTTGGCAAACACGAGGAATTTGTAAGACCACTAGTCTTACATTGCATAGTAATGGAGATAAGAATATGGTGCCTTAGAAGCCATGGCCTTATAATGGGAAGCTTTTACCAAGGTTATGAATTATGTCTTGAAAATAGGAAAGTATTCTGATTGTATGGAACACAGCCTAAAGAACATTAATGATTATAGCTATTTGGTAAATGATTTGAACTGTTTCTGTTCCCATTGTGAGCTAATTTCTCATACCGCACCAGAGAAGTACTGTTAACATTATGATAGGCAAAATTCGGTCCTTCTTTTTTAAGAAGATATGACACAGGATAATGAAAACAGCAAGCACAACAAATTTAGCATATAATCCTGAGGTTTATTTCCAGATTGTCCTCTCTGGTCGTATCCTTATAATCCCTGGAACTATCCGTTCTGTGAAAGAAATTGAAAATTTCATGGCTGCTTTTCCTTGGTTTTCTTCTCTGAAACTCCAGAAGCATCTTCAAGATGTTTTTGTTTTGGTGAATTTATTTGTTCGATACACATTCTTTTTAAAAATCAAAATGCACGAAAATGTATATAGTAAAAGTAATTAATTTACTATCTTGACTTCTGACCCTGGTCCCTTAATCCAGCACCTCAGGTTGACCAGTTCCTCATATTGTGCTGCAGAAGTATTTAATGGTGTTTAGGATGAACTAAAAGGCATCTGAGATATTTCCAGGGATTTGCTTCTGTCAGTAATACTGCTGTTACTGTCTCTGGGCCAATAGTGCAAATGCACCTGCAGTATACATTCTTAAAAGTAAAATAGCTGGCTCATGGGGCACATACATTTTAAATTTGGACAAATATTGCTAAATTGTTCTCCAAATATGATACAGAAGTGTGACTGTTTCCCAACAGCCAGGTTTGTTTTCTCCCTAACCTGACAGTTAAATATTGTATCTTATTATTTTAATTTGCATTTCTTTAATTACGACTGAGGTTGAGTATCTTTTCAAATGATTAAAACCCACTTGGTTCTCTTTTGATGTGAGCAGCTTGTTCATGTCCTTTGCCAGTCTCTCTGTTGGGCCATCAGTGTTATTCTTATGGGGTTGAAGGGCTCTTTATGGAAAAAGG
The DNA here is from genome assembly GCF_048565385.1 of Saimiri boliviensis. Classification (NCBI taxonomy): domain Eukaryota; kingdom Metazoa; phylum Chordata; class Mammalia; order Primates; family Cebidae; genus Saimiri; species Saimiri boliviensis. The sequence continues at coordinate 70,122,835 of NC_133456.1, forward strand.
AAATCAGCCCTCTGTCTGCCAACATGCAGTGTTTGTCATTTTAGTGGTGTTTCCCTTCATATCTGTCTCTCATTTGCCATGCCTTCTGTTCCTCTTCTTTTATCAGTGGCAGCCTGGATTTAGGGTTGCTTAATAACTCCTGGAAACTAGAAATGATAATGTTGTGGGAAAGGGGTTAATTTAGGTGTTTTCGTCACTTCGACTTTTGATGAAGTAGGAGGATAAGGACTGAAAGGGCAAAATTAAAAAGAGGGTGAAGGGACTTTAGTGATTTGAAAGAGGGCCTTTTACACTGACAAGACCTTGAAAAAAATAGTGTTTATACAAAAAAAGCAATTTACTTTACCCATAATTTTCTGCTTTTCTTTTGCCATTATTACAGGCATTTGTGTTCGAAAGAAATCTCTTTCTAGATGTTTTTGCCATAAAGTCATATTTCTGTGTTTTGGACATCACATTTTGTGGTCATAAAATGGAAGTGATTGTAAGGCCACATTTTCAGCACAATGACCTTGATCTTGAATAAAGTGGAGAGAGGAGAGAGGGAACAGCATGACTAACAGGTCTTGTTGAAACACAAGTAACTTTTTATGTTCCACTCCACAACGATGAAAAAGTAAACATGGAGACAGGTTTTAGAGGTGATGGCTTTGTATCAAAGGGAAAAACATTTGTCATGTTCCAAAGGTACCTTCATTATCATTAGTTTTAGAGTAATGGTTAAAAGTATGGGCTCTGGAATCAAACAGCGTGGGTTCAAATCTTGGATCTTCCACTTATTAGCTCATCACCTTGGTTAAGCTCTCATCTGTAAAAATAGGGAAAATGAGAGAAACTACTTCATGGGATTGTTATAAGGATGACCTAAGATAACGCATGTGTCTGGCATAGAGTAGGCTCTATCAAGTCAGTTATTATTAGCATAATTAATTACAGAATGTTTGTAAAATATTATCTAAGTTGTGCTATACTCGACCTGGTTTAAAGTAAGTTGAATGGGTATCTGTGAAACTTTCTTACATGTACTAAAATACACTGCAACCTTCATTAAACCTTATTTTTATAGTTTCTGAGTAAAGTTACTTCATGGCATCTGCCCTCTCTTTGTAATTTGTATCCAAACCAGGATGTTTACAGGTAAAAATCTGATATGTAGTAGTAATTATCTGACTGAAGTTAGCCATGGCAAGAAGCCTCTTTATGCTTCACTAGCCTTAGAGTGAACATTGGCTACTGATTTCTTTCATGTGTATGTTCATGCTGTTCCTTCTGTTTGAAATGCTATTCCTATCTTTGCTATTTACATGTACACACACACACACACACACACACACACACACACACACACACACACACGTTTCCCCATCTATTTGTCAAGGAAATTGGTAGCTGCATTTTATTCTAAGTCACTTCTGCTGATGAGCAAGAATAATGCTAAGCAATACTGCTGAAATGGGTAGGACCATCCAGTATTATAAGAGAGACAAGTGTGTTTATTTATTAGTTTTAAGTGAGTGACTTTCAATCACTCCAGTCGACATGTCTGATATGAGTATTTTCATGTGAAATGAGTGCTTTTGTGTTGGTTAGTTTTGCAAATCAGAACCTATTTGCAGAACACTATTAAGCCAATATATCTTATCATAATATTTGCCAGTACCACAGGTTTTACAAATTAGTTATAATGACTGTAGTTTTCTATCAACATGGAGTTATTGATTCACTAATTTATTTACTTTATGGGAATTCATATAGCACAGTGCCAGTGTTCCAGGACTGAGTGTATGGATTCCTGATATTAAAAAATACTATGCATTTAACCTTTTTTTTCTAGCTGTACATTCCCAGAAAGTGCCTGATGGAAAAGTTTATATTCAGGAAATTAATTAGTAACATTTAAGACAATATCTTGAATCAAAATCTACTGAATTTACAAGAGTTCCTTCATGAGTGACTAAATCAAAAGAGGAAGATCACTGTAATTGTTGGACCTAACAACTTTATTTTTTCCTAGATAAACAAATGAAAATAAAAACCAGATACCACATCCATCTACCAAATAAGTAAAACTTCTAAAAATAGTATTCAATACTGGAAAATGCAAAGATAGATACCCTGATGAATGGTTGGTGAAGCTGTGTATCAGTATAACTATTCTGGGAAGTAATTTGGCCAGACATATTAAGAGCCTTAAAATGGGCTTCTTAGCAAGCAAAATGGTTAATGGAGCACACACATCTGGCCTCCAGGCTTTGCAGGCTTCTATTTAATCACCAATAAAATATAAAAATTGGGAAATGTCAGTATCTGGACTATCCTGCTACTACTACTATTAATGATAAAATTCTGAACCCAGAATTTCAGATAACTACAAAAATTGGAAAATGGGTGAGGAAAGGCAAAGGAAAAAATAACGCATGCTGTTTCTCATCTAACTTAGGAGTCATTAAATATATTCGTTTTGGAGAAAATCGTGTGTGCTTGTGTGTGGGTCTGAGTGTGTGTGTTAAACTTAAACGTCATCACTAGTAAAATAAAAATAGGATAAATGTTTTCTGATTACTAGAAAAAATATATAGGAAAAAACCAAAATGGTTTATGATGTGAAAAAGGAAAAGAAGATACAAAAAAAAACAAAGCAGATATTTCAATTTGAACTTAAGGATGTGGGCTACACACATAAGACCAATTAAATTTTTAATTTCAAATAGTATCTATAAAAGGGGGTGTGAGTACAGTCAGGCAGCCAGAACCGTGAGAAGAATCATCCTAGATGTCCACAGGCAGATGTGGCTGTCACACTGGGGGGCCAGGAGTTTTGGCTGTAAGACATCCAAGTTACCCAGAATGAGTGAGTGCCTTTATTTCTTTCAGCCTAGAAGATTGACAATTAAGGAGTTTCAGTTAATTGCCACAGAAACTGTTCTGCATATTTCAAAATTTGAAATATGTAAATATTTGTGTGTTAAGAAGATATCTGTGTATGTTTAACATCTATGTACTTGGATATTGAGGTTAATTTAGTGTAAAAGAGTCTGTTTGTTCAACATCGAATAATATTGGTCCATTGCAGCCTTGTAACTTCAATTTAAATGTGATAAATTGTTAACTTGATACATTAAATTGAGTAAGTGATTTAGACAAAATTTTAAGTTGAAATCTAACTGAAGTTTAAGTCCAATATTGGCAACCAAAATAATTTAATTGTATTTACTAATGTAAACATTGGATTTCTGATTTGTGTACTTAGGAAGTTTCAATTTGTTAATTCAGACAGCTGAAGTACTTTTAAAAAGGAGACAAATACATTAAATATAAAAATGCAGTTTTTAATGTTTAAAGTTGTTAAATATCTATAAATGGGCTCAAGCGTTACCAAAAGCTCTTTAGAAACAATTGCTAAAATCTGCCAAACTTCTAAATATAATTATACTTTTCTTAAGCTCAACTTTAAAACATAAGGAAAAACTAGATTTTTAAAATTTGTGCTTTATTACATTGAATACAAATTTTAAAACAAATACAAACCCAATTAACAAACATTTCTGTATTTAAAAGCCACCCTCAAGGACAACAAAAAAATTCCCATTACCAGATAGGATAATAGGTAAAAAGTTTCACAAGGTGATAATATTATAGTAGAAAATGTAAAATCCAAGACAAGAAACATCCAATGGGACAGAGGAGGTCAGTTAATATTAATTTTAAAAACTTCATGGTAAGGATAAAATAAGTATGAACCATTACAATGTAAATAATAGCACTAAAATTTTTTATTGAACAAAAACTTACTGAAATACACACACACACAAGAAACAGTGAATTAACAGAAACATGAGAGCAGACTTTACACAGTAATACCAAAAGGTGGATTGAAGCCTAAAACAAGTTCATATTTTTTTACTCTGTGCTTTCACTTCTGGAAATCTACTCTAATTATATAATTGGAAATGTAGACAAAGCCTTATATGCAAGAATATTCATTAGGTGTTATCATAATAGTAAAAATTACTCAAATGTCTAACAATTGGGAAATGATCAATTTACGGTTCTTAATTGAAAGGATCTTTGAATACCTGAAGTTATATGCCAAATTTGGTATGCCTATTATCACTTTCAGCAGCTTCACAAACTAACTCATGTCCCATATTAGTAAGAATAACTAAATAAAAATTTGGGTATTTACAGACTGTGATTAACACAGTCAATAAAAATGCTTCCAAATAATTTTAATAAGATTAAATGATAATTTTTGGTTTTAGTAAAAAGTAAATTTTTAAGCATGTTTCATACATTACATGAAGTGGAAATCAGCTAAAAACTCTCTACATGTCTGACAATTGAATGAAGTCCCCACAAAGAGTGCACATCCACAGACTCATACACAGAGAAAGAAGTCTCTATATGGAGCTTTCCTACAGCCAGGAATTTGGGGTTGTTTTCTTCACTGATGCAAACTCAGTGTCTAGGGTCGTGTCTGGCATGTCGTAAGTGCTCAATAAATATTTCTTGAATGAATGGAATTCCGCAAAGTGTTAATAATAATGACCTAAGTGATAAGATTATGTATTCTTTGCTTTCTTTATATCATGATTTCCAAATTTTCTATAATGTGCCTTTATTACATTTAGAATGACAAAAATAGTTTAAAAACTGGAACAGGACTCCCTATTATGAATCTCTACACTAACGAGAAACCTTTCCTTTCTTCCCTTAAGATTTGTTTCCTTGTGTGCTTTGTGTTGGTATTTGCCATCTGAAATAAATTTTATCACGCTGCCGCTTGGGAGTGAGTCTTGAATGTTTGCAAGCCAAGTTTTGCTTCAAAGTCCAAAATATGACCCTAATATAACTTCCCAACTGAATCTCCAACTCTTCAGTGTTAGAAAATGCCCTTGCCACATTCATTGCTGTCACTGCTGTCAATATTTACTTCCAGGGAGAGTGTGATGGATAATGGAAAGGCACCAGCATTACCCGTTCCAGCCAGGTGGTCATCTTGCTCACTCCCACCCCTGTGTTCCTAATCCTGCTCATTTTCACACCCACCCGCTCCCTCATGTTTTGTGTGACCATCGCACTCCAAAGGGAATTCTCTTTCTGATATCCTTTAGCACCACTTCTGTCTGCAGATTCTTTTGACTCTTAACCCTATATTGTTACTGTTTTTCCGGAATGTTTCATTAAATGTTTTCTGTGATTTCCCCAACATGCTAGTAAACTTTTTGGGACTGGGGAAAATAATGCTTACTTCTTTATATCTCTTATCAAGCCTGCCAAAGGGCATTATACACAGCAGGCACCAAACACATGTTTATTGCAAATGTCTGGAAGCTGTTTAGTTCAAACACTGGTGAGTAAAGTTGAAAAAGCAGAGATTTGGAGTCAGACAGGCTGGAGTTCACATCCAACCTCTGCTGATCACTATTTAACTTTGTGACCTTATGTAAATTAATCCCTTTGAGCCTTTAATGTCGCTTTACTGCAGTGGTTTTAAGTTCTTACTCTGTCTTCTCAGCTCCGTCCTTTATTGTGTGACTTTAAGAAAATTATTCTCTCTCTCTGAACCCCAGTTTCCTCATTGGTGAAGTAGAGAAAACAATACCATCTAGCTCATATGATTATTGGGAGGATTAAATGAAATAAAGCATGACAATATAGAGCATGTGGAAGACTTGCTCACAATATACCAGTTGCTACATGTTCTCACATATAAGTGGGAGCTAACCAGTGGGCACACATGGGCATAGAGATGGAAATAGTAGATACTGGGGACTCCAGAAGGAGGGAGGGTAGAAAGAGGGCAAAGGCTGAAAAATTACCTCTCTGATACAATGCTCACTATTTGGGTAATTAGTATGCTAGAAACCCAGTACCCACCAGTGCATAATATACCAAGTAACAAACATGCATATGTGCTCCCTAAATCTAAAAATTTTTTAAAAAGAGTATTAATGTTAGTAATAGACGTATTAGTAATGAGTAGAGTATTATATATGTTACATTAATATCATGTTAGATTATTATTGAATCACATTCTAGTTAAGTATTAGATATTAATATTAGATTACATTCTTATTAAATAACAGACATTATATTAGATATTACTATTAATTGGTATTAGATATATTAGTAGTAAGAGTATTAGCATTGGATGGCACAAGATGAAATTAGATTTCAGTAGCAATGGGAGAAGTGGACCCAACAGTGGTTTTTATTTTTATTTTTATTTTTATTTTTTTATTTTTTGAGATGGAGTTTCGCTCTTGTTACCCAGGCTGGAGTGCAATGGCACGATCCCGGCTCACCACAACCTCCACCTCCTGGGTTCAGGCAATTCTCCTGCCTTAGCCTCCTGAGTAGCTGGGATTACAGGCACGCGCCACCATGCCCAGCTAATTTTTTGTATTTTTAGTAGAGACGGGGTTTCACCATGTTGACCAGGTTGGTCTTGATCTCTTGACCTCGTGATCCACCCGCCTCAGCCTCCCAAAGTGCTGGGATTACAGGCTTGAGCCACCGCGCCTGGCCAACAGTGGTTTTTAAAGGGGACGACACTTTACATGTGAGAGGCTAGGCCTTGGGAGTAGTTTGAAGTTATTTCAACAGTGTGGGTTCTATACATATTTGTTGCCTAGGACCAGTTCTGTATTAAATCTGGCAGTCCTATACTGGCAAGAATTGTCCCATCTAAAATGCCAATAGCACTCCGTTGCAAAACCTTGGCAGATCTTAGGCTGTCTAAGGGCAAATCAAAATGAAAACAATGGGCTTTCTGGACAATTGAATATTATTCAATGCTAAAAAGAAAGGAGCTATTAAGCCATGAAAAGACATGGAGGAATCTTAAATGCATATTAGTCAGTGGAAGAAGCCAGTCTGAAAAGGCTACATACTGTATGATTTGAACTATATGACATTCTAGAAAAGGCAAAACTATGGAGATTGTGAAAGGATCAGTGGTTGCCAGGGGTTAGTGAGGAGGGGTTAGTGATGAACAGGCAAAGGACAGAGGATATTTAAGGCAGTAAAACTATTCTGTGTGATACTATAATGGTGGATATATGTCATTAGATGTCTGTCAAAACCAATAGGATGTATAACACAAAGAGTGAGCCCTGATGTAAACTCTGGGCTTTGGGTGATTGATGTGTCCATGTAGGTTCATCTATTGTAAAAAAATGTACCATTCTGGTGTGGGAAATTTATGTTAGGGGAGGTGATGTGTATGTGGGGCCAGAGGGTATGTGGGCAATCTCTGTACCTTCCACTCAGTTTTGCTTTGAATCTAAAACTGTTCTAAAAAGGCAAGTTTATGTGAGATATATATAATGGTTGTTTTAGTATTTGGGAGAACAACGATGACAAGAAAAGACATTGTTTCTGAACCTGCTATGTCATAGACTCCCCATGAATGTTAAATGAGTTACTGCAAAAGGAAGTGCTTTGCATAATACTAGCTCAGTAGGGCTGGAGCGATCATTATTTTAGTTTCTTATGTAGTGGGTTAGTAGTTCAATCATGCACCACGTAACAACTTTTTAGTGAACAATAGACTGCATATGCCACGGTAGTCCCATAAGATTATAATGGAGCTGAAAGTTTCTGTTGTGGAATGACACCATTGTCATTGTCACATGGTCATGTGCCACACACCACCTTTTCTATGTTTAGATATATCTATATACACCAAAATTTGCCACTGCGTTACACTTGCCTGCAGCGTTCAGTACAATAACGTGCTGTACATGGCTGTAGCTGAGGGGCAATGGGCTGTACCGTGGAGCCTGGGTGTGTGGAGGCTGCACCGTCTAGATTTGTGTAAGAACACTCCATGATGTTTGCACGAGGACGAAATCACCCAGTTCTCAGAGCCTAACCCACCTTTGAGCGGCACATGACTGCACCTACGTCGCAGAATTCTTGGTTGGCGTTAATGAGAAATGGGTAGACGACAGATGATTAGGAATTGCCCCTCACCTTCTGTACCCCACAGCTAATTCTTCTGGACACCTCCCGCTGTGGTTTCACACTTCTGAAGAGCTGCTGGGGTTCTCTAGTCATGTCTGAATGTAGAAGTGGTTTGTGGAAAAATGTTGGTCCCTACTGAGCATCTCTGTGTGTTGTTTGTCCTCCGTGGCATGTAATTTGTATTCTTATGACTAAAGTCATAATTCAGAGTTTAGCAGAACCAAAACAAATAACAATTCAGTAGTGTGCAGATGTGGAAAATGAGGCCCAGAGAGGCTCTCTGATGTACCCAAGATCACACAGCATGTGATTTGTGCAGCCCTTTGTAGGGTGCAGGCCTCTTTTGCCTCTCTTCCCCGAGCGTGTTCGGACTCTCAGAACCCATGTGAGACTGCAGTGCTCTGCAGACAGCTGAGAAACCTGCTCCTCTTCTGAATCTCTCAGAAAATACATTTCAATAAAAAGTTTTTGCTTTTGTTTTGTTTCAAACCTCAAGCTATTCATTAAAATGGCTATTTAATATAAAAAAAATTAAATAGGGGAGAGAAAAGAAAGCATTTCTTTTTTTTTCCAGTTGCTTTTTGTGCAGGTGGGTTGCTACCGGAGTCCCCTCTTCCGAAGCCCATCTGGGATGTTAGTTTAGCTCTATTGATGTTTAAGGCTCTGTCTTTCATCATAACCACATGCCAAGACAATAAGTAATTGAACCACATGTTTTGCCTTTTTTAAAAGGTGTAATCTCCTTCTGAAGTGTAGAGATGTTTAGCGGGATTTTTCCAATTTATCTGTCATCACACCATGCGGGCTAGGCTCCAAGCCTTGACTGCAGCATCTCTTTATCACCGTCTTTTGATGAACACCTGTTTCCAGCATATAAATATATCTGCTGAGAAGCAAAATTAAAATAATTTCAACAGTATAGGAATAATTAGGAATCTTTTTTTGCAAGGTCCACCTGTTCCAAATATCAAAATATCATATTTAGTTGCCCATACATTCCTTTATCACTATATATTCCTTATGCTAGGTATGTATATATTTGATAGTAATTCTCTGACATTTCATTAACTGAAAAAAAAGATTCCACTTTTAGATATTTAATTGTAAGCAATTTTTAAAACAATCAGAATTTTCTATGCCCGTTAAGAGAGAAAAAGAGGAAATTACTCCAACACTTCTTAAAATAAGAAACTTTTAAGTGCTTTATTATTTATGTTTGTTACGCCTTTTGTTAAGGACTTACCTTCTTTATGAATAAAAAAATGATTATGTAAATCTTAAGTTGGTTATTATAGATATTATTTTTTAAATAAAAATATAAGGGCCCTAATAAGAAAAAGGTTTTTTTTGTTGTTGTTAATGTTTGATATATTAACATATTTAATTCAATAGATTTCTTATGAATAATTGTCATTTTTATGATTGGCATTCATGTCTCTTTATATGTAAGGCTTTATCCTTCATGCTTATTCTTGGCTTTGCCATAAACTTTGAGCAGGATGGTTTGAGACGTCAAAATGAAATTACATGGCAACTGAAATCCCCCACTTCATGAAATCTTCACCAATAGTGACCCCTGTACTACTACTACATAAGAGGAATTGCCATTTTCAGGAATTCATATTTTTTGCAAAAACATCCCGAGTAAGAGAACTTGCTATAGAACAAGTTGTGTAGTGATTTCCATTTAACGTCAGCCACAGTGTTGTTCTCTCAGGATAAGAAGTAACTGCATATTCATCCAAACACCCAGTAAAGCAGATTCACAGGTGAGAGCCAAGTTGATGTCAAAATATATTACAATTTGTCTTCATTTTCAGAACGTGAAATCTGAAGTGCCAAATTTTTGGTTGTTTTTCTGACAACGTGGGAAAAAGTAAATCACTAGTTGCTTGGCCCTTTCATGCAAAGTTGTAGACAAGGCATTCTGTGACTGGTTGCTTTTTAGCAGTCAGGGACATTTTGGGCAATGGTTATATACACAAGACTAATTACACTAATTAGTCCACACCAATGTGTGAGCAGTAAGCATGTTTTTACAATTAGGATGTAATTTTTAAAAATCATTTATTGGGCACATTTAGAGACACAGCAGTTTTGGATTTACCATACAATAGAAAAAGAAATTGTCCAAATTGAATAAATGCACATTTCAGCATGGGCAAATAAATTAACATATGGCTCATGAAACCTGTGCTTATGTCACAAACATGTGCTTGCATAAGAATGATTTTTCTAAGCAGGTATATGGACTGTAGCTTTTGCGGTCCTTAAATTATAGTGATCTAAAATCACTTTGCTTAATGCAATATAGCAGCATCTCATTACTTCTACTACCACTTTTTTTTTTTTTTTTTTTTTTTTTTTAGATGGAGTCTCGCTCTGTCGCCCAGGCTGGAGTGTAATGGCTCTATCTTGGC